>NW_027526245.1:404966-571837 GCF_048455015.1 Haemaphysalis longicornis
ACGTGCACGTGCACCTCGTTAGGTCTGCCCGGCTTCG
Source organism: Haemaphysalis longicornis (assembly GCF_048455015.1). Taxonomy (NCBI): domain Eukaryota; kingdom Metazoa; phylum Arthropoda; class Arachnida; order Ixodida; family Ixodidae; genus Haemaphysalis; species Haemaphysalis longicornis. Next base: position 405,004 of record NW_027526245.1, read on the forward strand.
GCCAGCTGGACCTTCGAGGACTCTGCCCAGCGTTTATGGCGTGATCTGTCGCGTGCGGTTCTTCTTGCCAGTTATCGTGAGTTTGCACCTAAACTGTGGAGCACAGGCGTTGAGTCCCCGAAGCCACTTGCCGCAGGTTCAAGCGCGTGCAAATGTGGTGCATTTTGGGAGATGTGTAAAAGCTAGCGGACAAAACGATCCGGATCTGCCGGTGATGTAGAACTATCAGCTGGAAGTATGCAAATCTGTGTGAGTTGCATCAGCCGCGTCTCTGACGAAAGAAAAGGCGTCTCACCTCGGCTGTTTCTCCAGTCTTTGCCAGTGTTTGCCAGCTGCGCTAATTTTTAAAGTCAACATTGGGGCTCGTTTTCAAAGAATCAGATTCTGAATAAGAAACCTTTCTGCAAAACAACGTAGTTTTATTCACGGGAAAAGTTCCAACTGACTGCGTCAAACTTGACCTGCAATAAGCAAAACATTGCTTCTAAAGAGGTCAACGCATCCTCAAAGGGAGGCCGACACTGGTGAGTGTACCAAACAAGTTAAGATTCTAAAATAGAGATTTTGAAACTTACAATCGGAACAGAAAAATAAAGTATTTCTCTATTTTTTTGTCCCAGCCAACAATGTGTAAAAATCAAATGTAGCAAACCGATCATTCCAAACACGCCCGCAATCACCTCGCTTCAGCGAAAAGTTTGGAACCCGATTTGTGCTTGCGACAAAATGCCGGCAAAGCGAAAACGTCGTACAGCACAATAATAACGCCCAAATACGTCCTAGTCACGGTAGGATTGTCACCTAGGCCTTAGATATCCAGATACATCGTTCGTTGGTGTTCGCCATACACCAATGAAACTTAACAACTGATCATTGTCAGTATAAATAACATTTTTCTCTTCTGTAGTTTTTTAACAAACTTACTGCCACAAAAAAGGCAGAAAAAAAGCAATACTTCTCAAACCAATTTTATTTAAAAAAATTTATTAGAGGAAACAGAAGCACTCATAGTATACCTATTGTATCTACGGTAACACAGCAGATGCGAAAAAACCTGTTCCCAGCCATTAATAGATTTGTAGTGCGTAAGGGGAAAAACATTATTCTTTTATTTAAAGCCACATATAATCTTTGTTTATTATCAAGGAGCATATACAGAAGCAAAAATGGGGCCGCCATAGCCTACAGGTGGGCTTGTACGGCGTCGCCCGGCAGCAACGGTCTTTACTATGATCGTGTGAAGGCAATTGTTTCTCGTTTTTTTACCAGGTACATATTGCGGTTGTTTTAAAACGGAAGAACCTTAAGGAGTAGATGTATGAGTCCGGCCGCCATCAACGCACCGGCTCCTAATTTTCCCCAGGAATGATGACTCTTTTCAAGACTATCTCGGCGTTGTCTACTCCGTCAGGAGGAGGGATGCCCAGCTCGCGGAGAAACTTTATGACCCAGGTCTGGCAGTTGTTGTTGGTCAGGTGGTAGCGTCCGGAATTGCACAATTTCAGCAAGGCCTCGTTGAGCAAAATGTCTGGCAAGTCGTATAACACCTAGAAGGTCTGTCGGTACAAACAGAAGGAATCAATTTTTAATAGTTCCCACGGATTGAACTGTCAAGAGTTTGGCAATATTGCAAAATTTCTGACACGTTTTAGGACCTGTAAATCACACACGCGCGTGTATATCCACATAAAACAACCAACAAAGTCGAGGGGAGCACATCATCCCCGGTAACGTCATTATTATCTGAGCAGACCAGTATTCTAGGAGATTTGGGATCGATCCGCGCCAACGAAAGCATTTTTCTCGACTAAGTTTCTCTTTCATATCAAACCTAGACCCCTTTTAAGAAGAATAGCTCCCAAACCACCTTTTTTGTTGAACCTACCATGGGCTGACCCGGTTGTCCTTGTGAAGAAGAGAGACTGCTCAACCGGGTGCTGCGTTGTCTACCGACATCTAAACAGGACTACTCCCAAGGATGTCTACCCGTGGTCACGAATGAGATAATGCCCTCGCCTGGTTGCAGGAAGCTCAGTTTGTCTCGTATTTTCACTTACGCACAGGATATAAGCAGTTTTCCAAGGACGAAGCAGACGGAACCAAACTAGATTTGTTACCCCCCACGGCTTCTACGTAGTTAACGTAAAGCCGTTCGATCTATATAAAGCAATCGCCCCATTCGAAAGAATGATGCACAATGTTCTTCGTCGCAAGAAAAGGAAGGCATGCTTGTGCTGTCTTGATGATGTCGTTGTATTTTTTTGGGATTTCTCGAGGCATAGCGTTCGCATAGGCGAAATACTGACGTACATGTTGAACGTATATGTATAAATACTTACGTTAGTTTTATAAACTAAATTTATAAAAAGTATCACTGTGGGGCTCGGCAGCTGGTGACCGGCAGCCACATCGCTAGCAAGACTTAAGAAGGACACAAAGGCACACACACACACGCATACACGCACGCACACGCACGCACGCACGAGTGCGCAAGATAACGCACAAGCGCACGCACAAGCGCGCACACACACACACGCACGCACACATGCGCACGCGCGCACCCGCACGCACGCAAGCGCACGCACAGACACAGACAAAGGCACACACACACACGCATACACGCACGCACGCACACGCACGCACGCACACGCACGCACGAGTGCGCAAGATAACGCACAAGCGCATGCACAAGCGCGCACACACACACACGCACGCACACATGCGCACGCGCGCACCCGCACGCACGCAAGCGCACGCGCACGCACAGACACACGCAACTACGCGCACACGCAAACACGAGCACACGCACACATGCACACACACATTCACACACGCACACACACGCACGCACACGCGCCTACACACACGCCCACACGCAAGCACCTACGCAATTAAACACACACGCACGCGCATGCGCGCGCGAGCACGCACGCAGAGACTTACACACACGCCCCCGTGCGCGTGCGCACGCCCGCACGCCCACACGCACTCATGCTCAACGCACACACGCACTTACGCACACACACACGCGCGCACACACGGGCACACACGGACACACAATCACGCGCACACACGAGCACAGACGGGCACACAATTACCCGCACACTGACGCACACAAAAACGCACTCACGCGCACAAACGCACACACACGCACACCCACACGCACACACACACGCGCGCGCGCGTGCTCGCCCGCACGCCCTCTTGCACTCACGCACAAACGCACTCATGCACACACGCCCTGACGCACACACTAATACAAGGGCACACATGGAGTTACATTACCGCGCACACGGCCCCCACACAAAACGCACTCACGCGCAGAAACACACACACACACACACGCAACAAACGCAATCACGAGCACACACCCCCCTACACACGCGCGCACGCGCACCTAATCACGCGCACACACGCACTCACACGCACACAAACACACGCATACGAACTCGCACGTACACACACGCACACTCGCGCATGCGCGCACACGCACGCATGCGCGCACACCTCCGCGCACACACAAATGCACTCACGCGCACACCCACGCACGCTCAAAACACCCGTACACACATATGCACGCACACACACAAGCACACGCACACACGCACACACGTACATGCACACACGCACACGTACACAGACACACACCGAGACAAGCACACACACACGTTCACGCACGCATGCGCGTACACGCACACGCACACTCACATACGCCCACACACACGTACGCATGCACTTACACACACACACACGCGTGCTCGTGCCCGCACGCACACACACATATTCACGAGCGCGTGCGCGCCCTCCCACCCGCACGCAGTCATGCACTCACGAACACACGCATACAAGGGCAGACACGTAAACAAAATCACGCACACACGCACTCACGCCAAAACACCTGCACACACGGGTAGACACCGCCACACAATCAAGCGCACACGGGCGCACACAAAAACGCACTCACGCGCATACACAGATACACGCACGCACGCACGCACGCACGCACGCACGCACACGCGCACCCAATCACCTGCACACGTGCATTTTACTCACCCACACACGCACATACAAGCACACGTACTCACACGCACACAAACATGCACACACACAAAAATACTGTTAGATGGCGGCAGGACACAGATGAGACGAACAATGGGATGGGGTGAAGCGATCTATTTACAGAATGGGCATAGCGGCCATGACACAGAGCTCGCGCAAGATGCGCGCCAGAAACGTCGTCGTCGTCGTAATCGCTCTTCGGTCAAGGGGCTGTGAGGCATTGCCCACCTTAGTCCTGTAACATCAGCCCCTGGGTCGAGGGCGACCGTCCCGGTCGATTCCGAGGCCACGTCAGGATTGCGATGATGTCAGCGATGCGATGAATACATACAGTGGAGATTTGCCTGCCGCCACAGATGAAGATGACGTCCCTGCTGATGCCTGGCCCAAGAGAAGCGATGTCTTCAAGCAGGAACGAACCGTCTGCGGAAGTCGAACCACGTCGGACGAAAGGGCTGGGGACACGGCGCCTTCTTTGGTATGTTCACGGCTTGTATCGGCTGCTCTTCAGTGGCGGCACACGGGCTGGGGACACGGGGCGGGGGACGTGGACGAATGCAGGTCGCAGTGGGCTTGGGCTGCCCGACATGGCCGACAGTCCCTCGACGATTTCGTCCAAGGCCGAGACGGTGCGATGCGGAGGCCAGGATGGGTTCCATCTCGCACACTCCACCAAAATGTTACATGGCGGGAGAACACAGATGAGACGAACAATGGGATGGGGTGAAATGATCTTTTTACAGCATGGGCATAGCGGCCATGACACAGAGCTCGGGCAAGATGAGTGCCAGGAACGTCATCGTCGTCGTAATCGTTCTTTGGTCAAGGGGCTGTGAGGCATTGCCCACCTTAGTCCTGTAACAATACGAACACAAACATGCGCACGCACATGAACTCAAACCCACGCGCACACGCGCACACGCACACACGCACACACATACACACAGATGCAGGCACAGACGCAGACGCACACGCACACACATGCACACACAGACGCAGACGCACATGCACACGCAAACGCACCCACACACACGTGCGCGCACACACGCGCACACACGCACACACACGCGCACGCAATTACGCACAAACACACTTACGCAGACACGCCCACACAGACACGCAAACACAGATACTCATACACACATGCACACACACGCACACGCAAACACGCACACGTACACACACGCACACACACAGGAGAACGCACCTTGGTGCGCACATACGCGCGCACACAATCATGCTCACACACGCACACACAAACACACTCACGACGCACACAAACGCAGACGCTCACCGACGCACTTACACACACGCACAAACGCACTCACAGACGCACACACACGCAAGCACGCATACAAACATGCACACACGCACACAAACACACTCACACACGCCCCGACACACGCAAGCACGCATACAAACATGCACGCACACACAAACACACACACAAGCAGGCACACGCACTATACACGCACACACCTACGTGCGGACACACGCGCCCGCCCGCACAGGCATACATAGGCAAACACACGCGCACACAAGTACGCACACTCGCACGCAAACACACGCGCGCGTGCACACACACACAAACGTCTCAAATGTGCTGATGGACTGTGGGATTTAGTCAACCGAACATACACAGGCGATGAGGCGCGCCATTGTAAAGGGCTCAGGATATATTTTCACCACCTGCGAATCTTGACCGTGCACCAAAATCTCGTACTCATGGTGTTTTCACTTGTCGCCTCCACCAGAAAAGGGGCTGCTGGGGCCGCTAGTAAAACATTCGGTTAGTGATTACCTTGGTAAGTACGTTGTAAACAGCTTACCGTAAGCTGATAGGATCGTAATTTTTTAAGTATTTCATGTCACCTTTCTTATGAATTAGGATGATGTTCGCTTCTTCCAAGATTCTTGTACACTCGCATCATTAGGCACTTCATATATATAATTGCCAGCTTTTGCTGTACAATTCGATCTACATCCTTTAAGAGGTCTGCGGTTATCTGATATTCAGCAGATTATTTGCCCCCTTCCGTTTTTTATGGGCGAAGCTCCTAAAGCCATGGGTCTGTCCATCTCTTGTTTCTCGTGGTACATGACCACCGCAGGCTTTCGGAGATGTCGCAAAGTGGGCCGCGTTGCACGCGAAAAGAACCGGCTGCAACCGGCAGCGCAAATTCGGCACCGGGAGCGCGAGCTTGTCTGTGTTCGCCAACGGAGGCGCGAGCGCACGTGCACTGCGAAGGGGAGATCACGCAAGAGATCACGCCACGAACGCAGGCAGTCGTTCTCGGAGATCAAACGAGACGCAAGGACCTTTGCTCGTTTCCTCTTGTCTTGTTCGGGCACAAGTTCGCCCTAAACAAAAGTTCTTTCTTTACCGTTGTGTCCCATTTTACGTGACAAATTGTGGTGTAGGTGCGGGGTAGTCCTCGATGGCGCGGGGTCTTTCACCAGGTCTGGGCCTGGGAGCATTGACTCCGAAAATAAAAGTTGATTTGTACAATGTACGCACACAGTCTTACGTCTTTCTTTATGATGTAATGGGCGAACTTTCACGGGAGAGTTACGGTTACCGATGATCTCCCCCTCTTGAGCTTCGCCCCACTTATCATAATTCATTCCGTGGATATGGCGTGATTTTTTTAAAAGCCTTGTTTAGTTTTTCTACGAATACTGCTGGGATGTCTACCTCCTCTGAAGTTACGTATATATATCTGTACAATTCCTCGGCAACTAATGAGGAGCAGCGGTGGCGTAGTGGTAAAGCATACGCCTTGCATGCACAAGGAATATTGTTCAAATCCCGGTGCCACGCCCTTCCCACTGGATAGAAAAAAATCTGTGTGTTGATGAAACTGCAGAAAGGAGCTTGGGGTGTGGCCAGATCCCGGCTACAATTGCCGGTGACGCATGCCCTCCCCAGAGCTGGAGTGGCCACCCTTGTGTTCTAAAGCCACAACATCTCATGACTGCGCCAGCTATAGTAGTGTTAATTTGATGTCATAAGTTGCCTGCTGACTAGTGGTTTAAGCGTATATATTAAACGCTTTCCCCGTTTATTCCCTGTTTACTCAGCAGCAGTGTTAGTGGCTGAACAGAGCTGCACTAAACAACAGCCTTTTCATGCGCAGGTTCGTGAACGCATCACCAGCTGCACACGAACGCGAAGACTACAGAGTGACCGGCGCCTGCGCTACTGCTCCGATTATCCCAGCCCATCTCGGAAATTGCGCACAACTGCGCAACTGGTAGCTGTGGGGCCTACAAAACGAACCACCCCTCCGGAGGACCAACATTCAGCAGCCGCGGTCGTGGCTGAACAAAGCTTCACTAAAAACAATCTCTCCACGCACAGGTGCCTATTCCCTTTTTCTCAACCTACCTCTGCCAGTTACCGCGAGTACAGCTGCTTGCGGTTTTGCTGTTGGTTTCGTTATCAGTACTGAGCTAACACTATGCCTACAAACACAGCACTCACAAAGAAAGTAGAACAGTTCAAACAGAATTTTGAAAACTGAATGTCGGACATTGTGGAGAAGGTTTTTGCTAGGGTTTATCTCAAACCAGAGACACAGCCTGGACTGACAGTTGAAAGCGTAAAACGGAAGTGCGCAAGCACGGCAAGAGTCTTTCTATCATAAAGAAACCGTCGAAGAACTAGAAGCAGAAAACAAGCTACAGAAATGGAGAACTTCGCCCTTAAACCCAAACTCACCGCACTAGGGAAATGAAATAACGATGCGGAACAATATTCGCCTAAATAAAATGTTGAAATAAAAGGGATCGCTTTGATAAAGAGGAAGGCTCCTGGGTCATCGTTCAAGCCATTGCTGATAAGATTGAATGCCCCGTGTCAAGGTGTGATCTAGACGTCACCCACCCTGTTCATTCAGCGTCAACCAGAATAAATCTGATTGTGCCCTTCCGTTCTCGTGACAAAAGGCAGAATTTGTAAGCTAGGCGCGAAACACCCGTCTGCAACCGAAGGATATCAGATTTAACGCTCAGAAATTCAGCCCTGTTTACGTGAATGAACACCTCAATGCTGCAAACAAGAAGTTGTTTGCGATGGCCCTGAACCTCAAGAAGGAAAGGAAATGGCAGTATTTGTTGACGGACTATTGTCGGATCAAATCACACAAAACGGATGACAGCTGGGTGTACCTGATACCGAACGAAAGAGACCTACATGTTTTTTACGACTCTGGGCACTCTGCCGTAGCACGTCGTGACCCTGTGCGCGCTTATGCTATGCGCAGGTACACAAATCCTGACACGGCACAGACAGTACACGCGAAAATGGCTTACGTGAACACCAGCGAAGCTCCCTCTTCATGCTCAGAAAACCAAGACCTGGCCGTTCACTTTAATGCCCGAAGCATCAGTAAAAATGTCGATGAATTTTACTTGCTCGTAAGCACGAATAGACACCCAATCGCAATACATTGTGCCTCAGACACTTGTCTCTGCAACGCCGATAAGAACCTTTATTGTTTTCCATCATACTTACCGAATACTGACATCGAGACACATCCAATAACAGGGGGGCTCCCATTTATGTCCATTAAAGTTTAAGTACAAACCCCGACTTGATCTTTCTTTCACTGTCACAGATTTCGAATCAATTTGGGTAGAAATTGACAAATCAACATTTCGTAGCCTCAATAAAAAACGCCATATTTGGCTGTATTTATTGCTCTCCAAGTTTGTCTATACAAAAGTTCTGCTCCGCTTTCGACAAAGTGCTGCAGTTAAAAACGGATGAGAACAAAAACGTTGTAGTACTCGGATACACAAACATAAACCTTCTTGACTGATCAAGTGTAGACGAATGCTCAAAGTGCAATCAAGGCCACAGCCTTGAAACATTAGTCAGCATTCTAACACGATTTTTCGATCAAGGCACAAGCACCGTCAGTGATTATTCATTAACAACATTTTAAAGGAGCCATGAAAAGGAAACACAAGTTTGGTTCATTCCAAAGATTGCCTGGCTAGAATCATACCGACACCTTTTTAACGTAAACTTCGCTCAAATAACCTGCATAATTACGAAAAACTGGAATGGCCATGCGACCCACTAGATCATTTCCCGCAACAGAACATATGATATCATACAAGACAGCTCTGCGATTGCCGGAGGGCGGCAAAAGCAATCGCCAATGGACAGAGCTTGTAAGCTTGCCGAACGAGCTGTTTGCGCGTATATTTAGGGCGAATTATTTTTAAAGCCCTAAGAATGGTGGGACAAACAGTGGAAGTTACGAAACTGCACGTAAACATTCAAGTACCGATGCGTACTGCTCTTTTGTACTGCGCTCACTATAATAGGTTTAGCTTGCACAGGACTGCGGGGCTTTGGGGTTGTTTCAGATGACACTGGCCGATTGACGAAAGCGACGATGTTTTACGTGATCGTATTTGTCAAGCGAGTAGCATTTTTCACGAAACGATTGTCTCCATGAGCAAACAGTTCAGGTAGAAATACATTCACAAACAAACAAAGGCAGAAAACGGCTTGTCACGGTACGGTGGCGCCTTCTCGATTCACCAACAGTAAACACGGCCCTGTGATGTCATTTAAGACCACAAAAACGCAACAGTTTGCGGGAAATAAATATTTTACTTTAAATAATTATTTTTTCAGTGACTAAGAATCGTTCGCATTTGGACAACTGCTGGGGCCACTATAACACACGAAATCTTGCGAATAACACAAACTTGTGTTATGTCTTAATGACTCTTTTTACTCCTCTAGAAGCTTTTGTAATATGGGCAAATATTACAGATCACTCTTTGATCGCACTGCCCTTCAATTCGTCCAGGTCGGAGAAGAACCCTGAATCTAACCACTACGTTTTTGACAAAAAAAAAACGGTTTGCCGAATGAGCAAGAGTCGTCGATTTTCTCGTGGTACGTTTCTTGCAGATCCTAGAAGTGCTTATGCCGAATATTATTCAATTCGTAAACACAAATTAGACTCTTCCACCTCGGTCCGATTATGTCGCAAGAAATATATGTCGCAGCAAAACACGTGGGTGACGCACGGTTTACGTAACAGCATGCGTAAAAAAGAAAACTTGCATCAAAAAACGAAAATGAAACCATTCAACGCTGTTTTAAAACAACGTTACAAAACAATATTCGAACACCTTGACACGCTAATAAAAGCCGCTAAAAAAAATACCTGGCAAAACAGATCTCTGATGTGGGTAATAACGTTTCTAAGCAATAGCGTATAGTGAATACTTTTCTGAACAATATAACACCTAAAAGTGAAATTAGCGTAATTCTTGAAGATGACAACGTATTCAAAGACCCGATAGACATTGCGAAACCACCGAAAACCCAAAACGCTAATCTTCCTGATAACCACGCTTCTATAAATAAGGTCGACATTCCTCCACGTGTTCTAAAATCATTTTGATGGTGTCTTGCACGCATGTCGCGGTTATAGGTGCTATTCCTAATTAGGAAAATAATTGGTGTGGTCTTGACGGTATCAACGCCTTCCACATGACAGAAGTCGTTGACTATACTACGGAACCTTTTGCTTATACCGTAAATCTGATTTTCAAAATTGGTCTTTTCTGGACCAAGTAAAGCAAAGTAGTTTTAATAAAAAAGGTGACAAACCCTAATAACAAACCACAGACCAATATCTATACTCCTTTTTTTTTAGTGAAGTGGTTGTAAAATAGTTCACCAGCGGCTCCCTATCTAGAGAAATATTGTATTCTGACAGCAAGACAATTCGGTTTTCGCCCTGGTTATTCGACTACCCAAGCACTGATAAAACTTACTGATAAATTCAAACGAGAAATAGAAGACGGTAAGCTTGTTGGATGCGTTTTTGTTGACCTTACTAAAGCATTTGATTCCAGCGATCACCACATCCTATTCAGAAAACTCGCTTAATATGAAATAGAAGGACAACCTTTACAGCGTATTTCATAATGACCTGTTAAATAAAGTATTAGCAGTACAAAAAAGTAACGTCGGCGAACCGCAAAGGTTTATTAACGGCCTTTACAATTTTTAGTCTACATAGACGACCTTCCTACCTGTCTTACAACCTCCACCCACCGAATGTGTTGTGTACGCTGATGATACCAATATCTATATTTCGCCTAAATCTACACAGAGACGACCCAATAAAACCGTGACCTCTCTTATGCAAACAACTGGTGTAATAGCAACAAATATTTAATAAATTCGTCGAAAGCAAAGTATGTAGTTTTCCGTTCTGGGAGCCAAACAAATAACCTGCAACCGTTACACATTGACATGCACCCTATCATTCCTTGTAATCAGTGCACATTCCTTGGAATTCAGGTTGACAACCTCTCAAAATGTAATGCCCATACCAGCGCACTGAGAAAAAGATGGAATATGGCATCAGAGTACTTCTCAAAGCCCGCTATTGCATTCGTCAGCATACACTGCTTACACTCTACAATGCTTGCATTCACAGCCATCTCAGATATTGCGTCGAAGCTTGTGGCCAGACCTACAAAGTCCATTACATCCTGCACGACACATCCAGAACCACGCACGTGACACTATCACTCGCAGCCCGTATAATGCCCAGGTCACACCTCTGTAGAAAGAATTTAGAATTTTCCCTCTACACAGGCTCTTGGCTTGTACTATAAGTATTACGGCATACTGCCTGTTCAACAACCAAACCCTCCTCTATATAATAAGTAGACGAGACCTGGCTGACCCTAATAACACCCGATTTTCGGAAAAAAATTGTTTCATACTCCCATAAATAGGGACGAACGATAGAAAATACACATTCGAATTTGCCGCGATTAATCAGAAGAACTTGGCGTTGGCGATCAAAATTTTATATCTCTTAACTCATTTAAGCGCTTGCTGCGTTCTACAGCTTCACCATCATAAGACGTCATGGTCCTTGCACCTTTCCATATTCTGTACCTTACGGGTGTATGTGTATTTGGCCATGTATTTGAATACGTTTGTATTAGCCGACTAAAATCCATAATAATATAATCTATAGGTAGGACGTTATAACTATGCACATATAGATATGTACACTTCTGTGTTTTAGTGTGCAACAAATTGTGTGCATGCATGTGTACTTCTGTTTTTACACATATTAAGCTGTTAGATTCCAATAAATTACTTTCGCCCACTGTTAGCATTTCTTTACTACTGTTTTTCTCTATCATATTAGCACTGCCTTGACATTTCAAGAATTAGTATTTTGTTTATCGATGGTATATTCCTGATGCCTTTATTTTTGTTCACCAACTGATCCTATTCCTTTTGTTATTAATCATCAGGGGTCCCGACTGCAGTTTTATTCACTATGGGATCCCTGCCTCAATACTAACGCTCTGGTGTTGTCTAAGAAAGGAAATTGAAACTGAAACTGCAGTTTTTACGTGAACTGTCTTTAGTTCCAACGTACTCTACAACACAAGCATACGCACTGAGCTACTTAGTTTGCACAACATAACTGTTTCCGCGCCTCTCGGTTGTGGAAGCACGAAAGGCGTTATGAATGTTGAAATTAAGAAAAACTAAAGAAGGAGCGGCGATCCCCAGCGACATTTTCGCCGTATCCTCATGACGCAACCACAGCTAGTTTGTACGCGTCGGAGCCACTGCTCATAGCTGCCGAACCAGAAACATGGCTGTGTAATCATAGTGCCGGCACTGGTTTTACGTTATGCTATCACAAGCGTGCGGGAACAGTGATAAAACTGTTTATTCTTGTGTCTAATATATCACTGCTTACGTAACGTAATGATGAATATGTCCAGGAAAAACGTTCATGCTTCATATCAGAGCGAAATCGCTTTGTACCTGAGTGGATATACATTGTACTCTTTGCGTACTTTGTTTCTTCATAATAATTATTTTTTCCAAATTTAAAGCCAACTTTTCGCAGCTGTACTGCAAGCGCGTTGTCACTTTCACTTCATGAGATAGGAACAAAACAGAAAGAAAAGTGCAATATGGCAAAGCATACGTTCTTGCCTCTACGAGGTGACAAAATCGCGGAGTGATTTTAATTCGGCCAGCAGTGCCTAACCGCGCTGAATTATTCTTACGCATGCATTGAATTTCTCCGATCAATATTGTTTATATTTTGTTCAATATTATGTTGTTTTTCTAAGGCAATGTAAAAAAATCTATACGTTTTATCAGAACTCCCCTTACGAGGAAAGGAAGCACATTTTTGTCATATAACAAGTAAGAATGCAGTAAAATGCCCGGAGAAAAACACACAACGTTACCTTCTTTGGGAGAGTTTCTTCGAAGGCAGTTTTTGTCTTGCAGGAGCGCCGTCCCGTCAGATCTCCCGCATAGTCGGCGTAAGCATCGAAAATTATAAACTTATCGCCACCGTAATCCAAGACTACCAGCCAGTGCTTGTTCCACGAGTCACCGCTGACGCTGGGTGAGTTCGAGAGAAAGAAGGATAGTGATTGGGATGCCGAGTGGAGGAACCTGCCACGTGCAAGGTGCGTGCTACATAGGTATACGTGGCACTGGGTGGACATATTCCGGATGTTTACCCACAACGCGGTCTTCCTGACTTCTAACGTCCACTGCAACTACGGGGAAGTTGCTCAAACAGACTGGTGACCTAAACGTGGCGTTCTCACGATGCTGCTAGACTGCTGCCCAGTTTTCGCAGCTGACACAAGTGGGGGTAGCACTTCTGGTGGTGAGGGAAAATATTACCGTTATCGGCATTGCAAGCGGATGCTGGCGCCGCGTGCTGAACCGTCCAGAAGCCCGTTCTGTAGCGGTATCTACTACGCTCGACGGGAAAGCTGTCATTGCTAAGATATCTTTAACCGGAAGGTAGACACCTTTCAATATTCTACCTAGTATTTCATATGCAGTTGTCTGCACCTCGTTACACCAGTAATATAATGCCAAATGGGTATGAAGATGAGAAGACCTTCATTTCAGGCTAGTTGGTTTTCCACAACTTTAAGCTTGAGCATTGTGGTTATGTTGGTATAAACGTGCCCCCGCCTGGTATACCTGGAGTCGCTACTGACTCCCCACCTCTTCCCGCTGGTCTCCAATGATGCGAGTCCACCCTGTTAATAGCACCGTCATTGTAAATTCTGGGATGTCATTCCCGCTCTTTCATAATTTTTATTTTTTTTACAAGACCTCTATATGTCGGTTAGAAATTCGCAGATTATTTTTGGAAATTCAGATGTAGACAAGAGCTGCACGCGGGCTTAGTGGGCACTTTGAGGTGACCACTCGAATTCCCGGAATCGAAGAATTGTTTGCCGGACTTTGAGCGTATGGAAACATGTATAAAGTTCAAACGCTCCTAAGGCCTTAGCACTTTAAGCAAAACGCCTTCTATTTCCCATATGCTGTCTTCCAAGGAATGCATTTGTGTTTAGACTAGATACCCATTTTCAGGGCAATTGTGTAAGCTTGCTCTTCTTATGTTGGGTTTTCCACGTCGTACGTTGCTCACTTATGCATGATCATCTACAGAAGTATGATTACAGAAAACGGATCGAACTCGCGTGTTATTTAAAGTATTACGAAATAAAGTATATCAAACTTTACTACCCAGGCGACTTTACTATTACGCCATGAGTCCTTCACTTGTTATTATTAGTTATTTCACACGGAAGTTTTAATCGTTATAAATTACTACCTGTTGTGATTACACATGCATGTAAATAGGGAGCTCAGGTACAGAAACCGGCCGTAGCTGTTACCTTTCCGGAATTATCCGAAAAATATTATACAAAAACTAGCCGTTAAGGCGCTTCAAGTATTACCCATGACTGCTTAGCATGTAATCGTTATTCGCAAAGTCTAAGGGAACTGAGTTTGGGATGCCTTCATTAGCTAGTGCATTGCATCGTACCCATTTAGAGATTGTGCTCTATTTTTGTCTCGAAAGGTTTCTTCAAATTCAAGCCATTCACATTTTCCATGAGCGCAGCCTTTTTTTTCTAGTAGTTTAATGAGAATGCTCAAATTACGTTCTTAGTGCTCACACATGTCTCCTAAACGCATTTCTACGTTCGAAGCGAGAACAAGTTCATTAGGTTGACCTGTTATGTGCTGAAGTCAAATCTTGGCAATTTCGGAAGGAATCATGTTTTTCTGCCTATCAGTAGGGTCCAGGATGTGACCTCTGAACCTACCCAGTCGAAAAACACAACAGGAATTTCTGTCGCACAACAGAAATTTCTGTCGCAAGGCAGGGATTTCTGTTGGGACTACAGGATGGTATGTCGTGCGACAGGAATTTCTGTAGTACAACTATAGAAAATTTGTCGTATGACAGGCATTTCGGTCGCACAACAGGAATTTCTGTTGGGAATGCAGGATGGTCTGTTGTGAGACAGGAATCTCTGTAGTAGGACAACAGAATGTCTGTCGTATGACGGAAATTTATGTATCTATCATGCGACAGACATTGTTTAGCCCCACTACAAAAACCTTTGTAGTAGAACTGCAAAATGTCTGGCACATGAGACATTTCTGTTATACTAAAGAAACTTCTGTTGTGCAACACCCTGTAGGAACTACACTAATTTCTGTCCCAGACTGTCCTTCAGCCACTACGACTGGATTCCTTAATTACTATTATTATCTACCATGCGACCGAAAATTTTGTAGTCCCTGCAGATTTTTATAGTCTGAAACAGAATTTTAGATTCATTGCAAAAGTATCACATGAGAGACTGTTCAGTATTGCTACAAATTCTCTTGCTTACCCTGTCGGAAAACCCCGGGTTTTTCAGCATTAAGAGAGCGATGGAATACGCCGGAAAGAACGGAATACACTGGAAAACGCAGAGCTGGACAACATCAACGTGGGGACCGCATTTTCCATCAAAACAGCGATGGAATACGCTGGAGACAACAGAAAAAATTAGAAAAAGCCGCGCTGAACGAAAGCAACAAGGGGTGGTTGCTGGAGAGCATCGAATAACACAGGGCATTGCCTTTGAGGAGAGAGCTTCAGACAGGGCGAACGGGATAGCACGAAGAGGATAGTACGGGATAGTGTAGTACCGCTGCTTGGCTGGACACGGGAATGCCGCGCGCCGCTTAAGGGGTGGACTGGTTGTATTCCAGCGCCGCGACCGACGCGGATGATCCGAAACTTGGTGTTTGCGGCCCGTGCGGTGCCGCAAATTCCCACTTTTTTAGCGTGCGCTGCACGATAACAATGGTGCGCGTGAGTGACGGTCATCTCGTTGAATCGCATCGCAAGCGTCTGTTGTAATGAACGTTTCTTGCATTACTGGCATTAGCATTCCGGCCGTGTTTGAAAAAACCTTCGCTACAAATTTGAAATTCACAACGCAACTTAGCGCAAATCACTGTAATGTTGTAACATCTAAGCGTAGCCCCATAACCAAAGAAATAGATACATAAAGAACTTCGCCAATTCCTTTGGTTCTTTGAGGGAATTGCAATTGCATATATTGTACTGTGGACAATCTTTGATAAAAGAATGAGGCAGCAAGGGTAGCTCATCGGCAAAGCGGACGCATAAAGGACAAGCAAGACGTGCTTTTTAAAGACGTGGTGTAATAATTGCAGTGCACATTCTGACACGTACTTCTGGGTGTCTTTGAGAGTCCCAATGTTTCAATCTGCGTGCTGTTGTTTTATTTTTTAGCACGCAATTTGTTTATTTTAACGCGAAACATGTGTCGAATTAAGCCTAAATATTTAAAATAAGATTTTAAAAACAGCGAACCAGTTGCCGCTACCTGTGTGAAAAAAAAAAGTCGCCAGTGAACTCGATGGATTACCGAGATGTGTTCAAAATAAGCGATCCCGAACGAAAAAAACATCTCCTTCGCGAGGGGCGCGATCAAATGCAGAGCATTTCCGGGGGCGCCCGACGTTAGGTAGTTTGCGTTACGTTAATGTTGTTGCACTTGTGGCAACTGCTGACGAGAGAGCGCGGCGATGAGTGCGTTCCAGCCTCGCCGACACCCGCCTTTATCACGCCACGATCGCGCCACGAGCGCGCGATGCCGACGTCACGATCACGCCACAGATGTTGTTGATCCCGCGACGCGCGCGCCCCCACCTGTTGGGCGCGAACCGACCGCGGAGAGAGCGCGCGATGCGAGCGGAGAGTAGGTGATGAGGAGCGGGGGAGAGGGCGCACCTGCGACCGATGCGGTAAGGTCCCTGTATTTTTCAAAGGTAGCGCAAACTCCCTTCCCCGCGCCGTTTCCTCCTCGCCCCCCTCTCTCGGCCGCCATTAGTGAGCGACTCCGGCGGAGCGCGCCGCCGGACCGTTTCGTTACGTTTGCGCGGCGCGTTGAAGTGCTTGCTTAAAACGCTACAGTTCTAGGCGTAAATTCAGAACGGTGTTCGCAGATAATGTGTAGGAAGAACTCTGTGTGATTGGCCAGTGCCTTAGCTATCATCTCGCGTTTTGAGGGAGCCAACTGCCCTTTCGTGCCGGCCTCTCGAAATCTTGGTTTGTAGTACTCGCTGTCGATTTAATCTGGGGCCTGCTTCACAAGATAGAAAAATCTGGTCTATGTGGAATTTTTCTGGAGTTTTTAAAAGTGGAAGAGCACCTCAAAGTTCATATGAGGGCTATTAGAGCTCGAGTTGGTACGGGAACAACAGAGCCCCACTAACATTTGGAACATGCACGCCCACTTCCAGAATGGGACGGGTGTATATTGCGCTGCTGAGCACGAGGTCGCGGGTTCAATTCCAGGCCGCTTTTCTGATGGAGGCGAAAAGCAAAAACGCCCGTGTGTACGAGATTTCGGCGCACGTTAAAGATCCCCAGGTGGTCCAAATTAATCCGGAGCCCTCCACTACAATGTGCCTCATCGCCTGCGTTGCGTCAACGTGTTAAACCCTACAATCAATCAATCAATCGGGGACGTGTGTATACGATTCATTCATAAAATACAAAAACGTTCAGTGGATCGAAAGTAGATTTTATTCAGTGCGCAAACAAAATGCGGGAAGCGTCGAATGATTGCGGGAGGCGTCGATTTAGATCACGAACGCTCCCGGAGAACATTCCAGTGGAGTGACGACAGGGCGAAACACTCTCACTATCAAATCAGATAGCCCCTGCGGCATACGAAGGAAAAAGTAGAGGCCGATGCGCAAATATGGAAGGAACCGCATTTGGCTTGAGTTTCTTGAGGCCAGCTTGTGACAGAATTACTGGTTCAAATTGATCCCTCGTGAAGTGTTTCTGAAAGATACAGACATCCTCTATCGCATTCTTTGCAGTTTGGCTGAAGAAATATTGCTGCAGCAAAACATTTTGCTTCTTATGTTAGAAAATGCAAACAGCCGCGAAAACAGGATGGTTTTTCTACATTCACTAGGTTCCTCACTATTTGTTAATCGAAAGTGTTATCAAGTATGTTTGAAACTTGAACAAAAGCATCCATGCATTTCACAAATAAACAACTATACAACATTATATTAACTACGCACTCTCTTATATTAGCTGTACAAGCATGCACAAAATTCCCATGCAAGTGAACAGAAATAGGGATAAATATGAAAGAATACAAACTGAGAACACAATAAACCACAATAAAACAATAAACGGCGAAATTTTGCCTACAGGTAATCAAAGTTCAAGCGAAAAAAAAAGGAAAAAAGATCATACACGTGGTTTCTTTCTGGTGAAATGTTATTTATGCCAGCTGACATAATATCGCAATTAAAAAAAATTGCTTCCGCTGCAAATGGTCGCAAATAGAAAGAAAATTGCGAACGCCAAACATTTGGCAGTAATTATATTGTGGCCGTTTTCGAATACCCGATCCAATACGAGCGAGCTAAACACGATCGGGCAGTCATCGTTGTTGAAATCATGGGAGAAAGCGTCGACGGAAACATCAAGCTGCTTTTTTTCTGTTTAACCTGAACTTCAGTACCAAGGCTGAGCTTCATCTAAAAGCCTTCCAGAGACATGTCTACGCGAAAAAGTTTTGTAGTGACTGCTTACCTCGCAAAGCCTCCCTCGATGACAATCGAAGTTTTTTCTGCCGATGCGATGCAGCCATACCGCTCGCCGCTCGGTATCATTTTTCCCTCGTGGAACCACGAAAAGCTTGTCGCCTTTTGCAATGCTGCTGGAGCAGCCAACGGCACAGCAGGTCGGCATTACGCCGCAGCCGAGGCCGCTTTGTGAAAGGCAGCGCACATGGGGGCGAGGAGCAGTACGCTCCCTAATGGCGTCGTTACCCGACGAAACCGAAACTGACGAGGGGTCAACAGGGTTCATTGGTCACGTGTCGCGCCTGGTCCAATAGGGGAGCAGAAAAGGGCCCAGTGGGAAGGAGAGAAGTAGAGGGCGGGGAGAAAATTCTCCTCCCTACTTTGTACAATGGTTTGCGTTACCTTTGAAAAATACAGGGACCTTACGATGCGGACTACTACGGACGCCTAGAACGGATGGCATCGTGAGTTAAAGAAATGCTCTGCATTTAAAATACAAGTACAAAGAAAGGAAACGCGCGCCTTCCCTCTAGCCCGGCCCTTCGGAAGAAGTTGGAGGAAGCATCGTCGCCACTGAAGGCATGTCGCGGCGCGACAGCACTGGCGGGACGGGGAGACCACAATAGGAAGAATCGAGAGGGGTGAGGGGGCTCGCGAAACAAGTTCTCGTGATCGGCCTGTTCCCTCCTTACCCTTCCTTTGTTCGCTCCTGCTTTGTTCCCTCCTGCTTTTCGTCTTTCGGTCAAAATTTGGCGGTGGCAGAGTGGCCGAGTGGCTGGTTCACATTTCACATCGGCGCTTTGCCTAGTTGAAGTTACGCGTAACGTTTTGTAAAAGCGTGCATCTTATGTCTCCGCGAAGTGTCAGCAGCAACATTTGAAGCTTCGGAAGCTGTGGTAAAAGCAAGTTCAGTGGTCGGGATTTCAAGCATCTCGAAGTGAGGACTCCTCTAGCGACGACTAACCGTGGTGCTTGGGATTAATGGCACTTTGATGCGAGTGAAAACGACGAATCTCGCAGGCAGTGTGATTTCGAATACGTGCGATGTGCTTCCACAATCTACTGAAGTTTCAATGACCCCTGCGTGACTGCCTGCGGCAGGAATTGTGCGTGTGTACTCTTCGAGATAGTGCAGCACCACAGAGACGTGCGCTTTTCGCCACAGGATACCCTTCCACGGCTTGCTCTGCGAATGCATTGTCAACAAATCAAGGTTCACCAAGGCAAGCATTCCAGCTAATGATTGACTTTCCATTTTAATTCTCTCACGTTCTCTCACCTTTTGCTGTTTAAATAAAACAGGTTCAACATATATTTGTTTACTTGTGTTTTAATGGCCCTAACTAATGTAAGGAACGAATTTTCGAACGGTGTTTGTCCATGCTCGCTTACTATATTTTTTTTTCTATCCGGGAGAATAAATTTGCTTTCATGAGCAGATTGAGCGTCACGGACGGAACGCGATGATGGCACCCGATTTGGCCCTGCTTCAGAAGCACGGCCAAATCATCTGAAAAGTGCCCAAATGAGTCTGGCTAAATTTTGTAGCGCTATTTAGGTTTCCCTGACCGAAAGACTTCCGTATATCTTGTTAACAGCTCCGCGGGTTTGTAATTACACGGCTATTACAGAAAAACGGCCTAGCGCGAGCATCGGCCACGCTATTCGCTGGAGATGGCGTGGTCTCCGGCGTGTTCCAGCGTCACGTTCCAGCGGCTGCCGGATCCACGAGTTTCCGCGTGTGCAGTGTGCGTGTGCACGAGTTTACGCGACTGCACATGCATCAGGCATGTGCAGTCTGCGTACCACTCATTGCATTGCTTACATTTCACCGCAGAACTTTGGGCTCGTAACGCTGTTGGTGATACGACTTCGACATGGTAAAAGGCTCACTAGACGGGGACATAAGAAAAGACAGTGACACGGGATTAGCGCTCGTCCCGTGTCATTGTCTTTTATTGTGTCCCCGTCTAGTGCGCCTTTTACTATGTCGAAGCTTACATTGCCTTTTGGTACAGCTTTCAGAAATCAGTTATTCACTGAAAACAACTTTAAGCTTGTTCCAGAAAGGCAAGAATGCCCCCAAATGCCTATATTTGTTTGTCATATTTTTATTAAAATAGTTATGCACATCCTGCATACTTCAGGTACTTAAAAGAAAAACATCACGGGAAGTAAATTTCTTTTGCAAAACAAGTTGAAATTCGAGACATGACAGGATTTGCTACAGGCTACAGAACAGGATTTACTACAAACTATAGAACAGGATTTACTACAGACTACAGGGCAGGATTTACTATAGAAGACAGGACATGATTTACGACAGACTACAGGACAGGGTTTACAACAGACTACAGGACAGGACTTACTACAGACTACAGAATGTCCCATTCCCTCACAGGATCATTCTGTCGTATTTTTCTGTTGTGTTTTTCGACTAGGTACATAATCGTTCTGTTCATTCGGTTTAGGCGAAACTGATTATACGACATCAAACCCAGAAAACCTATCGCTCACCGTAACATAGACCTTACCGTCGCTACAGCCAAGGTGAAGCCCCCGCCTGGTGCTCTTTATACTACTCGCAAGGCCTTCCAGGGATACTCGTGGTGGTCCTGAAGAAGGCAATTGACTTTTCCTAAATAGTGGCAACCGATGATATGACAATTAGCATCCCAGACTACTCTACAAATATGCCCAGATTGCGGCCTTGTTCAAAGGTTTCTAGAGTTTTGTGCTCGCCACCGTTTCCAAAATATCCTTCGCCCACCGTGTGTATTTATTTTCTCTCTCTCACCATCTCTCTCTTTCTCTCTCCCTCTCTCTATTTATATATATAAATATATATATATATATTTATTTATTTATCCGCTGCGGTGGCTCAGTGGCTAAGGCGTTGCGCTGCTGAGCACGAGGTCGCGGGTTCAATTCCCGGCCGCGGCGGCCGCTTTTCTGATGGAGGCGAAAAACAAAAACGCCCGTGTGTACGAGATTTCGGCGCACGTTAAAGATCCCCAAGTGGTCAAAATTAATCCGGAGCCCTCCACTACGGCGCGCCTCATCGCCTGCGTTGCGTCGGCTCGTTAAACCCCCACAATCAATCAATCAATTATTTATTTATTTATTTAAATACATATGGCGAATCAGAATAGGAACTGAGGGGCTCGTTGAAAATAAGACAGAAATAAAGTTTGGCAGTCAAGAAAACGTCGAAAAGCCAAGGAGAGGATATGGTATATCATTGCAACCGCTACAGAATTTGGAAAGAAAGAGAGTGGAGAAAGAATGCCCGCCAGCTGGGATCCGAACCTACGACATCCAGAATACCGGTCTGGTGAGATAACCACTATGCTACCGGCGGGGCTATTTTCCCCCTCCACTTTCTGGGGTATTTATGTCAATATAATTTTTTCGTTTGCTTGGGGGTGGTTGCCAGACGAACTCCGGCTTGTTGGGGTGAAGGGGACCTTCTTTTAAACCCCCGGGCCGTGACTCGAGTGTCTACGACATGTCGAGAGTGGTCGACCAGAGTTTAACCCTCTTAAGCTTCCTATGGCACCAAGACCGCCAGAAGAGAGGCCCTCGCTATGCATGTAGCGAATCAGAATAGGAAATGAGGGGCTAATTGAAAATAAGACAGAAATAAAGTTTGGCGGTCAAGAAAACCTCGGAAAGCAAAGGGGAGTATATGGTAGGTCATCGAAACAGATAAAAGATTTGGAAAGAAAGAAAGTGGGGAAGAACGGGCTTGCACTTCCCACTTGACTTCCACATTGGCGTTTCGAGCGTCGCTTGCTATTGGAATTACTGAGTATGGACTATATGGGCCTAAATCACACAAGTGGCATGCGTAGGAAAGGTCAGCTCCACGATCAAGATTAACCGAACTGAAAAAAAGGCCCTGCAGTTATCTACGCTTTGCAAGCCGCACCGCAACAGAACGACAGGAAGCCATGGACAACAACGCTGCGCTGACCGCCAGCGCCATTCCACTGACGAGCGGTTCCCTACGGGTGGCCCTGTTCACTTAAGCGACGGTGGTGCCCTGCAACGACCACTGGGTCTCTATACATCATTTTTTTGTTCCATATACTGTTAGGAACGACGTAAATATTTTGTCTAAATGGTGTGAATCACTCCTCGTCGAGGTTCCATCTGACTATACGTCGCGAGCTTTAGTTCCCCACAAGCAAAATCTCAGGAATATTAATCATCATCATCATCACCAGCCTATCTACGCCCACTGCAGGGCAAAGGCCTCTCACATTATTCTCAAATTATCTCGGTCCTGTGCCAACTGTGACCAATTTATCCCCGCAAACTTCTTGATCTCATCTGCCCATCTAACTTTCTCCCGCCCCCTGCAACGCTTGCCTTCTCTAGGGATCCACTCTGTTACCCTTAATGACCAGCGGTTATCTTGCCTTCGCATTACATGCCCTGCCCACGTCCATTTCTTCTTCTTAATTTCTACTAATATGTCTTTAACACCAGTTTGCTCCCTGACCCACTCCGCTCTCTTCTTGTCCATAATATTACACCTATCATTTTCCGCTCCATTGCCCGCTGAGTCGTTCTCAATTTAAGTTGAACCCTCTTAGTGAGCCTCCAAGTTTCTGCCCCGTAGGTGAGTACCGGTAAGATGCAGCTTTCATACACTTTCTTCTTCAGCGACAATGGTAGGCTGCTATTCATTATCTGAGAATGTCTGCCATATGCACCCCACCCCATTCTGATCCTTCTAATTATCTCTTCCTCATGGTTGGGATCTGGGGTCACAACTTGGCCTAAGTAGATATATTCGCTTACCACTTCCACTGCATCGCCACCTATCTCAAACTGCTGTGCTGTCCCGAAGTTATTGATCATTACTTTGGTTTTCTGCATATTAATTTTCAGGCCCACGGTTCTACTCTGTTCGCCCAGTGCGGAAAGCATGCTTTGCAATTCGTCCCCCGAGTTACTTAGCAAGGCAACGTCATCAGCAAATCTGAGGTTACTGAGGTATTCTCCCTTAACCCTTACTCCCACCTGTTCCCAATCCAATGTTCTGAATACTTCTTGTAAGCATGCTGTGAATAACATTGGAGAGATTGTGCCTCCTTGTCTGACACCCTTCCTTAAAGGTATTTTACTGCTCTCCCTATGGAGGATGATGGTAGCTGTAGACCCATTGTAGATATCCTCTAGTATTCTTACATAATGCTCATCTACCCCCTGGTTCCCTAATGTCTGAATGACTGGTAGGGTTTCGACCGAGTCAAATGCTTTCTCATAATTTATGAAGGCTATATATAGGGGTTCAGTATACTCAGCGCACTTCTCTATCACCTGATTGATCGTGTGAATATGGCCCATTGTTGAATAACCTTTACGGAACCCTGCTTGTTCTTTAGGTTGACTTAAATCTAAGGTTGCAGAGATTCGGTTAGCGATTACCTTGGTAAATACCTTCTAGAGGACCGACAGTAAGCTGATCGGCCTGTAATTTTTCAAGTCCTTCATGTCGCGTTTCTTATGGATTAGGATGATGTTCGCGTTCTTCCAAGATTCCGGTACCATTGCGGTCATTAGGCATTGCGTATACAGGTTTGCCAGTTTTTCAAGTGCAACTTCTCCGCCATCCTTCAAGAGGTCTGCTGTTATCTAATCCTCACCAGGTGCTTTGCCCCCTTTCATTTCTTTCAAAGCCTTCCTTACTTCTTCGGTCGTTACTGGTGGGATGTCTATCTCCTCTGATCTACTGTCTCGTTCGGCATTATCCTGTATGTCCCGGCTACTGTACAGATCCCTATAGAACTCCTCGGCCACTGTGACTATTTTATCCCTATTTGTGATGACATTGCCTTGCTTATCCTTAAGTGCATACATCTGATTTTTCCCCACGCCAAGACGTCTCTTCACTGCTTTCAGGCTACCTCCATTCTTTACAGCGTATTCGATCCTCTCCATATTATACTTCCTTATGTCAGCTGTCTTACGCTTATTGATTAACTTCGAGAGCTCGGCTAGTTCTATTCTGTCAGCTGCGGTGGAGATTCTCATGGTTTGCCGTTTCCTGATTAGATCTTTCGTCTCCTGTGAAAGTTTACCAGTATCCCTTCTAGCCATAGTGCCCCCGACTTCTACTGCACACTCCGTGATAATGCGTGTAAGGTTGTCGCTGGCTTCCTGTGTCGTAGGCTCGGTTTCCTCGTTAAGGGCGGAATATCGGTTCTGCAGCGCGATCCTGAATTCTTCTACGTTACGTCGTACGTTAGCTCGTTTATCGACTTCTTTCGTACTAGCTTGTTGCGGTCCCTCCTCAAATCTAGCCTAATTCGAGATCTTACCATACGGTGGTCACTACACCTTACCCTTCCGAGCACTTCCACATCCTGCACGACGCCAGGGTTATCGCATAATATGAAGTCTATTTCATTTTTGTGCTCCCCATTCGGGCTTCTCCAGGTCCACTTGCGACTCTCCCGTTTACAGAAGAAGGTATTCATTATGCAGAGGTTATTCCGTACTGCAAACTCGACTAGTAGGTCCCCCCTGCTATTTCTACAGCCCAGACCATAGTTCCCAACTGCCTTGTCTCCAGCCTGATTCTTGCCTACTTTTGTATTGATGTCCCCCATAACTACGGTATACTGTGTTTATACTTTAGCCATTGCCGATTCCACATCTTCATAGAAGCGTTCCACTGCTTGGTCATCGTAGCTGGATGTGGGCGCGTAGCTATGCACCACCTTCAGCTTGCACCTCTTATTGAGCCTAATTACAGGACCTGCTGCCCTTTCGTTAATGCTATAGTATTCGTCTATGTTGCCAGCTATGCTTTTATTGACTGGAAATCCCACTCCCAGTTCTCTTCTGTCCTCTAGACCACGGTAACATAGGACGTGTCCATTTTTCAGCACCGTAAAGGCTTCGCCTGCCCTCCTAACCTCGCTAAGCCCTATAGGCCTCCTGCGCTGCCCAGGGGGCGCTGCGCAAGCGGCTTCCGGGCAGTACTTCCGGGTAGTACAAAGCTGCGTGGGTCCCATGGGATCCCGTATTGACAGAAGCAAAATGAGCTCGGCGCTCCCAATTATTTTGCGACGTGGTCACAAGCTCATCCCCGACGCGTCCGATCTATTTCAGCGATCAACTTGGCATTAGGGGAAAAAGCTTTACAGCGCTGAACACGTTTACAGCGCCGACGAAAGTGCCGGGACCGTGACGGCGTCTGCTACTCGCACGTTCACCGATCGATGGTCGTACGAAGTGAAATTTCAAGTAAAATTTCTAATTTAAACTTATACTCTAGGTGACAAAGACTTCTCAAAAACAGCCGATAAAAAAAGAAGAGTGACGCAATCGGCGATTATCGCGCTTTAAAAAGCCAGCGAGTCCAGCGGACCGCAGGCTCGCCTGCTGCGGTGCGCCGCTCTTTTGCGTACCTGCACAGTATGCGTGCACTTTCATTGAACAGTGCTCGTTTGCGTCGCCGTTACGAATACATGGTGCAGAGTTAGTTTGCCGTTTTGTTGCGTGTCTCAGTGACAAAATGCCGCGACCGTCAGAAGCGTGAAATCTGTTTCGCGATTCCAAAATTAGTGGCCGTAAAAAGTGGTCGGGCGAACTAAGAGGCCGCTCGCTTGCCTTGTTTGCTCTCACTTTACTTAAGTATGCTCTTGCAGCATGCATTCCCAGTTCACACTTAATAGCCTAGAATGAGGGTCAGCAACGGCCGAGTTCCATGCAGCCGACACGGCGGAGGGCTGGACGTCAAATCGGGGGGAGGAGGAGGAGGAGGAGGAGGCTTTGAAAGCAAAGAAAAAAAACTTAGCGAATGTCTAAAAATATTTGACAATAATCTGGCGAATGGAGAATATGGGGGGGGGGGGGCAATTCAACTGGAGGACGCCAATTCTCTGTTCTTGTCTCGCTGTCTAACTTCATTCGAAGTCAAAACTGTCGTGTCGGCGTTCAGATTCGACGACCCCTGCACTAGAAAACCAACACAGTCAGTGATGATCGTACGTAAATATTCTGGTCGGGGGAGGAGGAGGAGGAGGAGGGGGCTTTGAATGCAAAGAGAAAAAATTTAGCGAATTTCTAATAATATTTGACAATAATCTGGCGAAGTGGAAACATGGGGGGGGGGCAATTCAACTGCAGGACGCCAATTCTCTGTTCTTGTCTCGCTGTCTAACTCCATTTGAAGTCAAAACTGTCGTGTCGGCGTTCAGATACCCCCGCACTAGAAAACCAACACAGGCAGTGATGATTGTACGTAAATATTCGGGGCCCCGCGCTGTGTCTGCGGCTGTGTTATGTTGTGCTGTGCGTGTGATTTGGTGCGTGTTTTGCGTTCTTTAATAGCGCTTAATTTGTTTGTTTAATTGGCGGTATTGCCCCACCTACTCGCTAGTATACATGTACCCTGCCGTTCGTAAATCGTGCGGCGTAAAACGTTACGCAAGAATCATTTAGTTTGCGAAAATATGAAACAATTTCCACTCGGTTCAAAGGCGGTGCCAGGCCAGCAGTGTCAGCTGAGTCGGCTGCGCAATTCTTGCGTTCGCTTAAAGCTCCCGAGGAAGCAACCTTTTGCAGTTACCTCAGGATGTAAGATGAGCAGCGTTCCGTGTTTATGCTACTCGTGAACTTTCCTTTATCGACCGCTCGCAAAAAGAAAAAAAAAACTGTAACTGTCGTCAAACAGTTAAACCAGTCGATCTAGCGATACTGTCCCACGCCGCGACCACCGCGACAGCTCGCTCAAAAGAAAGCCGACAAATCGGCTTCTTTTAGCGCATATTATTTTGTTTAACCTCTGCAGCTACTTTAAGGGCTATTTCATACAGTATGCAGTCATTTAAGCACGCCGCAAAGCGCCACAACCAACTTTCACTCTGGCTTGTAATTGAAAACACATGGAGGGCGGCGAGGGTCGTCTGCTTTTGTACTACCCAGGGGCGTCGGCCGCTAGGGGCGCTGCATGCCGCCAAAACTCCAGCGCAGGAGGCCTATTACATCCCATTTAATGCCCTCTAATTCCTCGAACAACACCTCGAGACTTGCTTCGCTAGATAAGGTTCGCGCGTTAAACGTTGCCAGGTTCAGATTCCATTGGCGGCCTGTCCGGATCCCGGGATTCTTAGCACCCTCTGCTGCGTCACAGGTCTGACCGCCGCCGTGGTCAGTTGCTTCGCAGCCGCTGGGGACTGAGGGCCGAGGGTTAGTTGGCGTATTCATGGGAGGTTGTGGCCGTTACTACACCAGGGTGGCCAATCCTGCTCTGGTGAGGGAGTGAATTACGGGCAATGGTCGTCGGGGTCAGGCCGCACCCCAAGCCCCTTTGTGCAATTCCATCAATACGCGGATTTTTTTTTAATCCGGTGGGAATTGTCCGGCACCGGGATTCGAACCACGGTCATTCTGCACGCGAGGCGGGTGTTCTACCTCTACGCCATCGCTGCATCTGAATATTAATTACTTCACATAAAAATGGAACAGAACACTTTTCAGCTGAGATTGGGCAATGTAATCTAAGTTACCGGAATTTTACAACACCAACATTATATTGGCGTTACTATATTGACATTTGTCTATACGATTCACCGAACTTCTGCTATATACACCTCCTAGGCAGTCAAGGCTTAGAGCAACGTCACCTACACGAATATCAAATAGCAAACAAAGTACGCTGCTGGCTTGGCATGTCTAGCGGTTCATAATGGTTGATCCTTGAACAAATGAACTAGGCGGCGGCTATAAAGTAAGCAAGTTGGGAAGCGGTGACCTTCTCTTAGAAGTACAAGACGCAGCTCAGTGTGCCAAGTTGACGAAAATAACCACTGTTGGTGACAATCCTGTGAAGATCAGTCCCCACCGATCCATGAACACTACCAGAGGTGTTATCTCTGATGAAGACTTTCTGAACTTGTCTGAGCAAGAACTCCTAGATGGGTTCGAGGAACAGAATGTTGTGAATGTTCAACAAATCAAAATACGTAGAGATGGAGATGAAATTTTGACCAAGCATGTAATCCTCACATTCTCGACCAGTGTACTGCCCGAGTCTGTCAAGGCAGGCTACGTTAAAATCCCTGTCAGCTTGTATATTCCAAACCCCCGACGCTGCTATAAATGCCAAAGATTTGGCCATGGTTCATTGAGCTGCCGAGGCAAGGCAGCATGTCTAAATTGTAGCCTCCCCGACCACTCGTCTGACATCTGTGAAGCTCCACTCCCCTGTGTAAACTGCAAGGGAGAGCACCCCGCGTACTCGCGGTTGTGCGCGTAATGGAAGAAAGAAAAAGAAATAATTGCTCTGAAGTATAAGGAAAACATTACCTATAGGGAAGCATGACAGAGACTGTTCCTGACATGTACTAGCCTTGCCGATGTAGCGCGACGGGGGGCGGCGCTACACTCGGTTCGAGTTCCCCTTGGAACCCTCCCAGTGAGGCCCTAAGGGACACCCCGAGCCCCTTCAGTGCCGGTGGCTAAGGCCACTGCACATGCCACAAAACAAGCGTCAAGGGCTACCCCAGCACCCCTTGATGCCAACGCTAGGCCCCTTGCGGGCACTGCAGTGCCGGTCTCTGCTGAGAGGCAGGCTGCCGGAACCAGCCAGCCTAGCCCTGCTGACGAGGCTTCGCAAGAAGCCACGGACACAACGCCAAGCCCTCCGTTGCGCGGAACGCCGATAGCGCGCGGCACGTCGCTTGAGCGCTCAAAGCAAAAGCCACCTAGGGTCACGGCTCCTGGGAAGGTGTCTTGAGCCTTGCAGGGTGAGAGCATGGCACTTCCTTAATCCTTGTTCAGCATAAGCTGATGGTAACTGATAATGTAGTCCAATGGAACTGCAGAGGCCTCCTGAAAAACTAAGACGATATCTATGAATTGCTGTCACAACAACAAATAAGTATTATGTGTCTCCAGGAGACACACTTGAGGACGAACCAAACAAACTTCTTAAAGAAATACTTCGTATTTAGGAAAGACAGAGATGGCTGCATGCACCCCTCTGGAGGAGTTGCGATTATCGTGCAAAAATCAGTGCCATGCCAGTTCTTACCGCTAAAGACCACTTTAGAGGTTGTAGCCTTACGAGCCATTATCTTTATAAACTGGTAACAGTACGCTCACTGTACATACCTCCAAACCACGGGCTCTCCAGTATGGAGTTTGAAACATTAGTTCATCAGCTGCCAGAGCCGTATCTGCTAGTTGGGGATTGCAATGCTCACCACCCACTCTGGGGTTCTGCACGCACGGATGTTAGAGGACGCCTCTTTGAAAAGTTTCTGCTATCATCTGGAGCGTGCATACTTAACAAGAAAGACCCAACATATTATAACACAACACATGCCACGTACTCCTGCATAGATCTCTCCATAGCCTCTCCAGTTCTGTTTCTAGCACTCCAGTGGAAGGTCATTAATAACCTGTACGGAAGTGACCACTTTCCAGTGAGCCTCAAGCTTTTAGACAATAAACAAGACAACACTCCATGCCCACAAAAGTTCAAGGAGGAGGCCGCAGACTGGAAAAAATTCAAAGAGCTCTCTGAGTGTCACTATACACTTATAGACAACCTCGGCATTGACGAAGCTGCTGAGACTCCGTCCACCCTTATAATTGAAGCTGCGCTGAAGTCCATCCCCCAGACTTCTTCTAGTAGGGTTACTAAGCCAAAACCTTGGTGGAATGATGATTGCAGGCAGGCCCGTAAGGAACAGAATAAGGCATGGGGTGTCTTGCGTAGGTGGTCAACGACTGAAAATTTGGTACTTTTCAAGCGGGCAAAGGCCAATGGCAGAAGGATACGGCGTATTGCGAAAAGAGAAAGCTGGAATCGTTTTGTGTCATCAATCACATCATATACTGACACGCGGAAAGTATGGAGGATAATCAAAGCACTCGGAGGAAGTAACACTCTTACGCACCCTTTGGTCAGCACAAGTGGAGACACTTTACAAGACCCAGCGAATGCCCTAGGCAAGCATTTCGAGTATGTATCAAGCTCAGCTCACTATTCAAATAACTTCCTGAGACACAAGAATGCAGAGGAACGGAAGATCGTACGTGACAAACGACCGTCTGAGGTAGGGTATAATTGCCCCTTCACTATGCAGGAGCTTAAAGTTGCGCTCACTACTTATGGTAAATGATCACCAGGTCGAGACCGAATAACATATATCAGGGTTAAGCACCTGCACCACGACACGCTAGAAGCGCTCTTACTGTTGTTTAACAAGATCTGGCGTGCAGGGCAGTTTCCAAAAGTGTGGAAAGAAGCTTTGTGGTGCCGATTCTAAAGGAGGGGAAAGATCCATCACTTGCAACTAGTTTTAGACCGGTCGCTTTGACCAGTTGCTTATGCAAGGTCTTCGAAAAAACGATTAACCGTCGCCTTATCTACTTTCTTGAGTACCATGTTGTTATAGACAATCGCCAGGCGGGTTTTCGCTCTGGTAGATCTACAGCAGACCACCTAGTGGCTATTGAATCCTACATCACGGATGCATTTGTGCATAAGCAGCATTGTTTATCAGTTTTCTTGACCTCCAGAAAGCTTACGACACAGCCTGGCGTTATGATATTCTTCGTGATTTGCGACGCCTTGGAGTTTGTAGAAACATGCTGAACAGTTTGAAAGATTACCTTTCGGAGCGCACCTTTCAGGTTAGGGTTGGAAAGGTCCTCTCGAAGATGTTCGTCCAAGAAAATGGAGTGCCGCAGGGTGGTGTGCTCAGCTGCACCCTTTTTATTGTTAAAATGAATTCCTTAGGAACTGCACTGCCTCGCTCCATCTCCTACTCACTATATGTTGATGATGTGCACATTGCCTTTAAATCATGTAATATGTCTATTTGTGAGTGGCAAATCCAACTAGCTGCAAACAAACTTACAAAATGGGCAGGTGAGAATGGCTTCTGTTTTAACCCAGAAAAAAGCACGTGTGTGGTCTTCTCTAGGCAGCGTGGTATCCGCCAAGATCCCGTTATTACACTCAATGATACACCCACACCGGTAAAAAAGGAGCACACGTTCCTTGGGGTTGTGCTTGATGACAAACTTTCATTTATTGCACACCTCAAACGCCTTACAGTTAAATTTTTGGATAATGTCAGGATCCTGAAAGTCCTCTCACACCAGTCTTGGGGTACTGACACAAAGTGCCTATTGGCCTTATTCAATAGCCTTGTGAGGTCCCGCATCGACTACGGGTGTCTTGTTTATCAATCTGCCACTAGAACAGCACTTAAAGGGGCCCTGAAAGGCATTTTGAGCACACTAAATGAACTAGCGCAATCGCTAGATTGGGTCGCCAACGTCACCTGTGCCAAGTATTACTCTTTTACGCGCAGCGGAAAGCTCACACTTTTGTTGCAAAGTTTGTCGCTTTTTCCTCACCCTTTCCTTCGTGTTTTTGGACGCCGCCATCTTCACATGTCTACATCATCGATTGGCAGATGTTCGTCATGAGCTAGACATCCTGCTATTGGGCGGCTTTTTCACGCACTTCCGGCAAAGAGATGAGTCGTCTGCTCAGCGTCGGCTCGCCGGCTGATCTGCCAGTGGAGTGCCGGAGTGCTTTGACATTTTACGACAAACGAAACAAGTGTAAACAAACGCTTAACCGTTTGTATTGAATGCAACACGGCCATAACACGACGTGGATTTTATCTTACGTGAGTACGTACCATAAAGAAAGTCCCGTGGCACTTCTTTGGTGCAATCGCAGAGAACGCCCTGAGCCGAATGCCCGGGTTTGACGCGTACATTTTATTCAACTTCTAAACAATCCAGAGATGCGTTTCGAACGAACGCAACGTCACAACATGCGTTGCAAGTCTGAACCGCGATTGACAGACGATGAGTTGCCTCCTCCTGCCCGTCGTAAATTCGGCACTCACCTCACACCCGGTTTGCGGGGACGAGCAGCAAGTCACAACTCTGGCGCGCAAGCGAGAAGGCTTTTAGCCAGGCACACTGCACATACTCCATGCGAGGTTGAGTGGTACGTCGTTCGAGAAAGACAATCCAGACCATGGGAAGCACTATCCACCCGCAGAAGTACAATGTCGCATTTCATCGCAAAACGAACGCGTCCACAACACACAGGAGGCGATGCACACACACACACACAGCTTCGGTCGCTGCATTGGCTTAGCTGCAAGCTTCGTTCGGACAATCAGCGATGCTACGACGATACAGAGCTGCGTGAGGACGACGTGCTAACCACTTCACGTATTTGAAAACACAGGGGCAAAGAACTAGGTTCATCGGAAGCAAAAAATCTTTCCTCCATTATAGTGCCTGAAATATACTGGCTAGTGTGCCGAGGGCGGGCTCCAGGCGGGCGCCGGGAGCGATGTACGCGGCCGTCTGCCGCTTGGGGCGCTGCCGTGCGGGAGTGTGCGCGTTCATCCGGCCCGAGCAGATCGCGCGGTTACCTCCGAGCTGCGTAGCAGACGGCAGCGGCACAACTTTCCATTCCCGCTTGCGACGAAAGCGAGCGAAAGCGACGGGAATTCTGTCGCGCAACCAAAATTTGTCCCGACCATTCGACAAAAACGATCGTCGTGCGACAAAGCGACGGAATTCCTGCCGCTCTCACTCGCTTTCGTCGCAAGTGCGAAGGGGCCTTTATGCGCAATCTCCGCCCCACATAAAACAAGCTCTTGCTTGTCGCCTGAGCATACGGTTGATATCTGACTACGTTACACTGTCCTTGCCAGTGTATTTAAACGATGTCACTAGGTTTGAAACGGACGCGCTCGGCGTGCAGCTTTGTAAACGCAAGCGGTTTCACATACGCACGCTATTTTGCTGCTAATAGAGTTTTAGTACAGCGTTTGTGGCCTTTGCATACGCTAAACGCTAAATTTTTGCGTTCCGCTACGTGACACCGCGATGGGAGTTTTAGTAGAGCGTCTCATCAGTTTTGCGTAGCGACACACTAATGCATACGGCGCCATCTGTCAAATGTTTTCCGAAATGTCTCGCCGGCTGATCTGCTAGCGGAGTGCCGGAGTGTTTGGACATTTTACGACTATCCAAACAAGTGCAAACAAACGCTTTCCCGTCAGTGTTGAATGCAACACATGGGTGCAGCTTGTCAGAACACGGGTTCTCGCTGATCGAGTGCAGCGTTGGTTTGCTCTTCGCCTTCACGTTCATCGCCGCTAATAAAGCGATCCGATCCGGCGCGTTTTGTGCACGGGTTCTGTGTCGGTTGAAAATGTCTTTTTTCACATGCCGCCGGTAGTAGGAATTACAACCACCGCAAAAAAACACCCGGCACCAGCGGGGCCACATCTGAGACCGCGCTTTTTGGATAAACAGTGCGCGGTGCACCAAAGGGAACGAGCGCATGATTCTCCCCACGCGGCTGCGAGTTCGCCGCCGATACCAACTGCACCTACGTACACCGCGAAAGGGCAAGGCCAGGCCGCACACATGCGGCCAGGTCATTCGTTCGCTTTTCCAGCCTGTGTCCATGGTGTCTACAGAGATGAAAAAGCCGAAAGAGCTGGCCCGTAGCAGACGGCAGTCTGTGGGAGCGCAATAGCGGAAGTACGTCACCGCTGAGGAGCGGAGCATCATGGGAGGGGAGGCCAACAGCGAAGAAACAGTTGAAACGAGGAGGAAATACGGCGCGACGATAATTCGCGGTTTTTGATTTACGATTTCTCAGCTAATACTCATCGCTTTAACAAAATTCTTGCAGGAGGAGATTGCTAATACATTGCTTTATTTGGTTACATGTACATCCATGCATCGGCGGAAGGCATTTCAGGACCCCTTTAAGATGCTAGACCCTGTCCACCATCTTGGCCTTCGTCAGGCTACAGGTGCTTTCCGAACAAGCCCTGTTTTAAGCCTGTATGTGGAAGCCAATCAGTGGTTTCTTGAAACACAGCGGAAGTACACTGAGTTGAATTATGCTCTAAAAGTGACATCCTTGACCGTACACCCTAACAGCACTCTAGGTAACCAGGCAATCAAGCTTTTTGAAAAGGTACCTGCCATGGCTGAGCCATTTCTTCTGTCGGTGAGGGCACCGGCCACATGCCTGGGAATATCCTTCACTGACGCTCAGAAAACCAGCTTTGCTGACCTTGTTCCTCTATGGGATCTTTGCACTATCTCTTGTGATCTCTCTTTTATGAAGATTTACAAAAGAACCGCTCGTAAGGAAATAATTATGCAGCATTTTTTGCTTTTGCAGAACAAGTACAGAGCATCTGAGTTCTACACAGATGCTTCCAAGTCAGCTGGTGCAGTATCATGTGCTGCACATGGTCCAAACTTTTCCACGTCAAAGACTATGCCTAAAGCCACATCTATATTCACTGCTGAAACACATGGCGTTGTATTGGCTGTAGAATATATTATTCCGAACAATGTCCAAAAGTCAGTGATAGTCACTGATTCTCAAAGTGCTGTGCAGGCTTCAGCGTCAGGAAAGTTACAAAAAAATCCAGTCTTTAATCAATTGCTACAGCTACTGTGCTCAGCCCGCAAACAAAAACTTGAAGTCACAGTCTGTTGGGTCCCAGGTCACTGTGCCATAGCCGGAAATGAGCAAGCAGACAGGAATGCTGTAACTGCAGCTCTTCGGAGTGACCTAGATATTAAAAGCGTCCCGTACGAGGATCTTAAAGCGTACGTACGTAAGAGGCTGCGCGACCAATGGCAGGAAGATTGCAATAGGCTAACAGGAAACAAATTGCACATGGTAAAACCGAAGTTAGGTAGATCGATCCCTGAGAAACGGGACAGGATCGCAGAGGTTACTCTCTGTAGACTGCGCATAGGCCATACCCATGCTACACATGCGTACCTATTGAAAGGAACAGAACAGCCACGCTGCTTGAGGTGTGGAGGGTCGCTATCAGTCATTCACGAACGGATAGAATGCAAACTACTTGAACCGCAAAGAAAGCTTCATTTTCCAGAATTGTACACACGCATGATCCCTCAACACCCATTGCTGTTTTTATCAGAGGAGCCATTTTTCTCTGTTAACCGTGTTTTTAAGTACCTCTCAGACGTAGATTTTTTAAGGTATCTGTCATATCACCCGTGAGCCGAGCCACCATCGCACGCTAGAACCCGGTAGGACCTCTCACTGCTACCGCAAAGACGGTGGCAAGGGGTGCACGTAGAAAATTCCTGACATAGTGACAATTGTTTTTACTTGGCCCTCTACACCAATTCTTTTTAAACAGAAATTTGAGATACCTTTAATTATATATTCTGTACTTTATATTCCCACTTGAATATTCCTCCCCATAGTAGTGGCGCTCTTTGGCCTTGATACCCTTGGGCCAAGAAAACCTAGCTTCATCACCTTTCCCGTGTTAACCTTCGAATCGCAGTGGACTGTACGTGTGCGTATTCGTATATTATGGTGGTGAAGCTAGCAAACGTGCGGCTTCGTCCTTTTGTAAGCGCTTTTAGATGCGACTGCATCTTATTCACTCGCCTTGTCCCTCCATACGGCGTTGTCCGTCCACTCGCCTCCCCCTACACTATAAAAAATAATAGTTAGCGGCGCCCGGTTTCGATCCCACGACCCTGTGAGCGGAACTTGATGTACATGGTGCTCTTCCCACTGCGCCACAAAAGCGAGACAGAATCAAATGCTACGAACGCGCCTTATATCCTTGACTCATTCAAACTACGTCAAGAAGCTACTGATACAACACATTATGGGACAATGATTAACACTTGCAATAAAAGAAAAGAAGCTCTAACTTACAGTAACAATAATGGAGTAAAGATCGTTGCGACAGCGAAGCCCCAAGCATACTACTTAGACAGATTGAGCAAGATTGGCCAATAAAACATAATAATAATCATAAAACATCATAATCATACGCGTTCGCGACACGTTTCAGGCGATTTCAGAATCAATCCAACGGAAGCAACAAGTGAACCCCACGATGCTTCGCATCTACACAGGGTTCCTCTCGCGGGGAGGTGGGCGCAATTTTTTTTTTGTTCCAGTGACATAAATAGTAAACTTACGCTTAGCGGAACATTTTATTGCACTGATGTTGAACATTGAGCTTGTCGCACGTTTCTTGAATTTAATGCTATTTCTATCCGTTAAATCGAACAGATATGGCTTCAGTAAAATTTTGGGGTAAGCAAAAACAGAATGCTGATTCTAACCAAGAGGGAGGTGAATCAAGCACAGGAGTATTGCCAAAAAGACAAAGCTCCGCAATAAAGAGAATTGTAAAATTTTGTTGATGTGGAGGAAATACAAGATGGGCAGAGCAATACTTTCATGCAGCATGGATAATGTAACTACCATAGTAAATAAAATGCGATGTTGGTAAAAAAATAAACATATCAAGGATTGCTGGTTGAGTGAACAAAATACAGTGACATGCTCGGTCATGTTATTACACTTTGTACCATTGTAAAGACAAGGAATGACACGCTAAAGTCCAGACCACATGTGTGCCTATATCAGGATTTTCCTGCTGTTCCGCCCTTTCCAGGTAGTGCTGTTCCGCCAGCGAAACAATGGGACTGCCTCCATCAGCTCGCGGCAGGTTCCCGGCGCAGCTCTGTGTATGCGGCGCAAAATGCAGTTGGGCCGTATATGTTGACATGTACGGCATCTGCAGCGGGCGCAGGGATGAGACGTTGACGTAGCCCTTGTTTTCAGCTTTATATGAGCAAGAATGTCCTTAAAACTGCAGGTTCTGCAGCTTCAGGTGGTTCTTCAGGCTATTTAAACAGTACCCAAGCCTGGAACGAAACATTTCGGGGGAGGGGGGCACGGGCCCGGTGTGCCCCCCCCCCCCTGGCTACACCCCCGGAAGCAGGGTATCTTATCAGGCCACACAGCAAAAAAAAAAAAATATTCGTACTTCATTCATGGTAACCTGCCAGAAGGCGGCCCCTTCTTGCTAAGAGAGGCAGGCAGGCAGACAGGTTGTTAAAACTGGAGCAGTGGGCTGCGTTTTACGGGATTTATTACCCCTGTGAAAATTCTAGTGTAAAATATTTTCATTGGATGACCAATAACGCGCAGTGATATATCTAAGCACCGTAGGTGTACGTTGCTAGCCCACAAGAGTGCTCTTCTGTGATAACTGTCATCACCTACATAAAGACAGTGCCAACGAGGAGTCACGCCCAGATGTAGCCAGGAACGCGTGTGAAATTGAAGGCTCACTATTTTTGATGTGCCAAGCATGCACGCGTGTCGAGGCGAAGGAACAGTTTGAAATTGGGTTCGAATGCGTCAAACAGTGTAAATATTGCTGATCAGGCGGTGCTTGCCTAAATAGCAACTAAACACTGCCTCTGCGGTACCGTTTCCATACTACACAAGCTGACTTCATGCATTCGTTGTTCTAAAGCTGTTCCGCAATACGTTGAAAGCATTTATCCTTTTTGTGTGGTGCCTGTTTAGTCTTGAATAAACTAACTGCTAAAGTCATGTCTTGTTAACACAGAACCTTTAAAAAAATTGTTTGGTTCCTGGGAGCTCAGTGTAAGTGTCTTCTCTTAGCTTTATTCAACGTCAACACGGCAGCAAGCAGCTGATTGTAACTGTGTTTTTACGAAACGCCAGAGCCATTTAATATCTTATGTTGCTGAAACAATTTGTGTAGTTAAGCATGTTAGTGTTCTGGATGTCAAGAGAGCATATTTTTGCTCTAAACATCCGTACAAAAGCCTTGCAAAGCCTCAAACAGTTGCATCAAGTTCGCTTAAGGTACCAGCTGCGTCAACACTGCAAGTACCAGACCAGCAGGCAACACAAGAAGCAGCACCTGGCATACCACCAGTTTCCAAGTCATTGCATGGACGATCAGCAATGCAAGATGAGGCAAGCATGTCGCCTGCCTGTGAAAAACACCACAATTCTTGCAAGGACCACCCACAAAAGAGCAAAAGGGTTTGCGGAGTGGTAGCGGACATATGTGTAAATAGAAAAAATATTCGTGTGCATTCAGCTGCACCATAAATAGAAAAGCAAATGGAGAGGAGAGTGCTTGCAGTGCTAGGGAAGATGTTCTTTAAATCTTGAGTGTTATGCTCTCAAGATTGAAACAAAGTTTCTCGGGCGCCAGAAAATTAATGGTTCAAGACCATCCGTTGTACGTATAAATATGACCTATAGCACTGGCTTGACTTTGCAATAGCTTAGGCACCGCATGATACCAACTTCATTTACTACTAGTAGCATGAACACTTGTTTGAAGACTTGGGGACGTGTTTATTGAAGTGACAGAATAAATAGGAAGTATTTTGTGTCGTGTCTTAGGCCACTCTGTTCCGTATATGGTATTCACATGAGGGACTCTGCTGGGATGGAGGGAGAGCTTTACGTCCTCGCTTCCCATTTGAATCCACTGTAAAGCCAGGTTCGATCGTGCACCTTTGACAAAGTGTTTTTTTTTTGACGCCGCGGCCACCTCAAACAAGATATGGATGAAGGGGGGGCGTAGGAAATTAGCTTTCACCACGTGAATGTCACTTAAAACTGATATTATGCGTTGTAGCTGCAGTCTTCTGTTCGTGCATTTGTGATATCTTTGGAAATATTTATTTGAAAAATAAAAAAAAATAAAACTAGCCAATTGTGCTAGACCACTATCGTAAAGTCATAACCGCGTGGTAGTAAGCTAGAGTATTGCAATAGTGGCAAAGGCAAGGGCATTCTCAGTGGTAGGCACCTACGCCAAAAAAAGAAAACGGAAATATGCAAGGGGCGCTGATGTAGAATACTGCAGATGAAGGAGTGCAGTGGATACATTCAAAGCCTGCCTTTCGTTGTGCCTGGGCCCGAATCCGGGAATATGGCTAGTTCCTTATTTTTTAGAAACACATCAACTTAAAATACATTATTGTCTGCGTGCCAACCAGGAACTGATTGAATGCTTAGAGAAAATAATCACTGCAAACAACTGGTCTTACAACGCCAGTGCTGCTTGCGGCAAAGCGGCTAAGTTGTCCATTGGCAAGGTATAACGATTGTACGCTTTCCCATTTTCTCCCTTGCCCTACCTAAAGGCGCATCCACACGAAGCATGATGGCCTCTGCCGTAGGAAGGAAAGAAGGAGCAGGGGTTGCCCGGCTTTACCAAATTTTTTTTTCTATGATGATGATGATGATAATTGTCAGAATTTTTTGCGGAAGGCCGGCTTGGGCAAAGAGCGCCAAAACAAACTGATTACCACAAAACGTCAGGTATTAAAACGTATAAGACCAACACTAAAACCAATTAAACACGATGGTGATGTCTGGCGTACAGGGCCAGTTTTGATTATGCTTGGTAAGAATTGAGGTTTACAAAATTGCCTAGTGATAAATACTTAAAAACTCGTTTCACAGAAACCGTTGCGTCGCAAACAAAAACAACGATGGGTGTTGTGGAATGTGTGGCCTGCGGAGTCCTCTGAAGTGCTTGTGTCGTATTGTGTCAATAGTTTTGCATTTGGATAGTATGTGCACTACAGATAGGCCCTCCCCGCACCTGCTACATGAAAATCACCTACCCTGGTCAAGGCGATTTCCGTGTGTCTGTTGCTTGTGTTCGTAATGTATGGTCCCATGTGTGGTTTTATAGGGTGTAACTTGTCTGTCTGTATAATAGTATGCGTGCCATGTATTGTGTGCTTGCCATGTATTGTATTGTGGTATGTGCAGTGTATTTGTAAGTACAGCAGAGCGGCCATCTGATCCGCGGTGTTATTACCGGCTATCGCATAGTGGCCAGGGACCCAACACATAGCCAGTTCAAGTTTCGAGGCATATACAGAGGTAATGGTCTTTAAAACGAAGTTGACGACGGAGTTTTGGATGACGGTGGATTAAAATGATTGCACAGACTCAACGAGTCGGCTTAAGTTAAGACTTAGGGGCATTAAGTTCAGTGATATAACTTGCAAGGAGAAAAACGGCATACGCCATTGCCGAAAACATACTGGTGTTTATATTCA
The DNA here is from genome assembly GCF_048455015.1 of Haemaphysalis longicornis. NCBI lineage: Eukaryota > Metazoa > Arthropoda > Arachnida > Ixodida > Ixodidae > Haemaphysalis > Haemaphysalis longicornis. The sequence continues at coordinate 446,024 of NW_027526245.1, forward strand.
TAGTGTGATGACTGGCGTCCCACGAGTAGGGAAAAACCCGGACGACGGCGCAGAGCAGGTTCCACGAGAAGAAGAAGAAGATGGTGACCGGGCGAATTTCCATTAGAGGGTGTGTGCCAGGAGGGGAGTAGCGTCATCATGGAGGGCTGGCCTAGGAAGCGGGGCGAGCGGCGGAGGTTCCGGAGGGCAGCTGGACCAAATCGACAGGCAGGCGGGCCGAGGCTTTCGTGGCTTTCAAGGTTCGATTATCGTGGTCGCTCCAGCGGGGTGATGTCCACGGGCCTGTGACGCGGAAGACCGACGTCGCCGTTCGCGGAGCTGTCAGATCGCCGCGACGACCCTGGGAGCCGCAGTTCCGAGGCAAGGCCTAGCGAGCGGAGCCAGCGGCGCGTGACTCAGCGGAACCGCGACTGGTCCGCCGTCTTCCGAAAACCCTGCGGCGAGGGCGTCAACGCCGTGGCGACTGAGCGCCATCACTGTGGGACCGAGCGTGAGCGTGGCATTGTGTTTTTTCCCCCGCTTCTTTCCCGAACTCTACTGGGTCGGACCTGTTTGTATTTTTTTATTTCGCTTGTGTGCGCGTTCCGTCTCCAATATATTCAGTGTTGAGTTACCTGTTCAAGACCATGGCGTCAACTTTCTTGTGATCTTCCTCCGCGAGTCACACACCCCGTCTGCTTAACCCCAACGTCCTCACAATTTTTGGCGTCCACGGCAGGACCTTGCTCTACTTCCATCTGAAGAGCTTAAGCAGGCAAGTGGGTGTGACGAACGAGGATGGATCTCGAGAAGTTGATGCTCATCGGCAAAGAATTAGGGCTGTCAGGTCAGGATCTCAGAGAATGGATCGACGCTGAACGCGCGAAAGAAAGAGAGAAGCGTGCGGCCGAACGCGAGGCGGCTAAAGAAGCCGCAAGGTTAGCACAGCAGACGGAGACCGAGACCAGAGCTCGAATTGAGGCTGAACGCGCCATGCTTGAACTGAGGCTACAACTTCAGGAACGGTCGCAGGGTTCCAACGCGAGTTCGGACGCCGTGGGAAGTGACACCGCGACTAATGCGGCACAAAGCTTCCACAGCCCTCACAAGTTGATTCCTGCTTTTAATGAGGAACGAGACGAGCTCGACGCTTATATACAGCGGTTCGAGAGAGTGGCAGCAAGCCAAGGTTGGCCTTCGAACAAGTGGGCGCTCTCATTACACTTGTGCCTTACAGGTGAGGCGCTCAGTGCCGTTGGCCGCATGTCGTCCGACGATGCACTGGACTACACGAAACTGAAAAAGACCCTTTTACAGAGGTTCAGGTATACCGAAGAAGGGTACCGGTGCAAGTTTGGGGAATCAAGGCCGCTGAACTCAGAAACAGGTCGTCAGTTTGTTGGTCGTCTTCTCGGTTACTTCGACAGCTGGCAGGAAATGGCGAAAACGGAGCAGTCGTACTCCGCGCTCCGGGACAAAATGGTGTCCGAGCAATTCCTGAGCCAGTGCGACGAGAACCTCGCCATTTTCCTCAAAGAAAGGGGCTGCAAGAACCTGGACCAGCTTGCTGAGACGGCTGATCAATACCTCGAAGCTCAAGGCTTAGTCAACCTGGGCAGAGGAAGGGAAGAAAATAAAGACAGTGGCAAGCCCCCTGGACTCCCTCGCGCTCCTGATTATCATGATCACAAGACGACCAAGCCACATTGCTTCTTACGCAATAAGCTAGGGCACCGCGCGTCAGACTGTTGGGCGAAGTCACAGGTTTCCAGCCAGCCCAACAAGAAGAACGCCTTCTGCCTGAGGGGCCGCAAGCACGGACACCGATACCAGGCTGAAGCTTGCTGCAACCTGCCAGAGAACGTGAGACAGGTTCCCTCCGCAATGACCGGACCCAAAAACTCTCCAGTAGAGGCATGCAGCAAGTCTCGACGACGCCAAGCTGTGCGAGTGTCTCCAGCAAGCAGCACGCCGACAACCGAGCTGGATAGAATGCCAACGTCGGGAGGACTTCTGGAAGGCCAACCCGTGGTCGTCCTGCGAGACACTGGCTGTAATACAGTCATCGTGAACCGCTCTCTCGTTGCTGACACCAAGCTTACAGGAGGCATGAGCACCGTCCAACTATTAAATCGAACGTGTCTGTCCCTGCCGGAGGCAGACGTGGAAATCGATTCCCCGTTCTTCTCAGGCCGCGTACTAGCGTCCTGCATGGACAACCCCTTGTGCGACGTCATTATAGGGAACATTGAGGGGACTGGTGATGCCAATACGAAAGACAATCGGAACATCAAACGAGAGGAGCCTCACGAAAAGGAACCAGTCATTGCAAGCACGGTGCTTGGACAAGGCAGCGTCCGCGTCCCAGAAGACCTGCGCGGTGGGAACCTGCCATCGTCTTCGCGAGCTGCAGCAGGGTTGAAGACCCACATGCGCACCAACGCAGCAAAAAGCGAGGCTCCGACAACAATGCCGCAGGTACCTGCCGTTGCTGGCAGCCTCTGCAATGTCACCTCTGCTGACTTATGTGCGCTTCAGCAGCAAGACCCTTCTCTCCGAAAGTTTTTCGGCGAGGTCGGCAGAAAGGTGACATTCAACGCAGCGGCGATCGAGTTCGTGAAGAATGCTGGTATTCTTTATCGACGGCATCAGTTGCCTTCCGGAAAAGGAAGAAGGCAACTCGTCGTCCCCAAGGAGCTACGAGGCATCGTCTTGGACAAGGCCTACCAAGGAACCCTCGGCAATCACAGGGGTATCAGGCGAACCATGGAGCGCATCTGCAAGGACTTCTACTGGCCTGGGATGCAAGCTGACACTGCACGCTTCGTAAAGTTGTGTCGCATGTGTCAGACGGCTGCGCCTAAGCACCGAGTAGCCACGGGAGATCATGGCGGAGATCGAGGCATTTCGGCGTGTTGCCATCGATCTGGTCGTCCACCTCTCGCCCAGCGCCTAGAAGAGAAACCCCTCCACAGGGTTCAAGACGCCACACGCACCCAACGACGAAGTTGCGGGTGTGCCATTCCCTCTAACTCCTGCTCTATTACCGACTGCTCGTGCCGATTAACCTGTACATTTCCCACCCACTGACAGAGTAGGCACGGAAGAGGGCACCTTTGTCCGACTTTTTTAAGTAGGCAGTTTATTCTATAGAGTGGATTTAAGAGTGGCAAATGCTGTTTCTTTTGCTGGTTTCCCTTTCATTTGGTTAGAGACTGTTTTGTACTGTTTCGGACTGACTGCGAAGGACCTTCACTCCTGCACGTTCCTTCGGTGCCTTGTGTCGCCATGAGTGAACATTTTTGTGTGCCGAGTTTTGTTTCCCGAAACAAACCTCTCGAGAAGGGGGGTGAATGTGATGACTGGCGTCCCACGAGTAGGGAAAAACCCGGACGACGGCGCAGAGCAGGTTCCACGAGAAGAAGAAGAAGATGGTGACCGGGCGAATTTCCATTAGAGGGTGTGTGCCAGGAGGGGAGTAGCATCATCATGGAGGGCTGGCCTATGAAGCGGGGCGAGCGGCGGAGGTTCCGGAGGGCAGCTGGACCAAATCGACAGGCAGGCGGGCCGAGGCTTTCGTCGCTTTCAAGGTTCGATTATCGTGGTCGCTCCAGCGGGGTGATGTCCACGGGCCTGTGACGCGGAAGACCGACGTCGCCGCTCGGGAAGTTGTCAGATCGCCGCGACGACCCTGGGAGCCGCAGTTCCGAGGCAAGGCCTAGCGAGCGGAGCCAGCGGCGCGTGACTCAGCGGAACCGCGACTGGTCCGCCGTCTTCCGAAAACCCTGCGGCGAGGGCGTCAACGCCGTGGCGACTGAGCGCCATCACTGTGGGACAGAGCCGTGAGCGTGGCATTGTGTTTTTTCCCCCGCTTCTCTCCCGAACTCTAGTGGGTCGGACCTGTTTGCATTTTTTTATTTCGCTTGTGTGCGCGTTCCGTCTCCAATATATTCAGTGTTGAGTTATCTGTTCAAGACCATGGCGTCAACTTTCTTGTGATCTTCCTCCGCGAGTCACACACCCGTCTGCTTAACCCCAACGTCCTCACACATAGTCCTAGTGTCAGTACACTTGGGGCCGTGCGTAACACACGACACGGTGCAGGATGTTTTGGACGCGTCGCTTTAGAATTCTGCACAGTCTTTTTTAACCTGTAAAAACAAGAAGTGGTTCAGAATTGCGCTTCTTGGAACTCACTTTTCCTCACTTTTTACGAATGACAAGTCGCATAACACACGGCGAACTTGCCATAGAGGTAAAAGCGTGCTGCAGGATATTTTATACGTATCTAAAATGGAGCCAGCCAGCTCGGACACCTGCTCCTCGATCCTGGCGAAGAGAGGTGCAGAAAGGGTTGGGGACTTAAAAAGACCTGGGAGGTAGATGTATCATTAAAAGCAGGTTTAAAGGAAAGGTTATACATTGATGAACAAATAGGTTCCCTGGAGTGATCAGAACCATTTCTTACACTCTGCGTAAAAACTCTGGGCAGGGATAGAACGAAATGTGCCACACGAAAGACAAGGAAATTTTTTGTATCTTCGGGGATGCATTGAAATTATGCAATCCTCCCATAATTCCGCCGAGACTTATTTTTCTCTTGAAAGCACTGCAACAAGCGTAGAGGGCTTCTCCATCAGCTTTGAGGACAACGTGATCCGTCATCGTGCAGTATGTTTGTGTTGGCGGCACCGAAACACCTGCTGTTACAGAGGCCCAATGAAAGATTGCCAGTTAAACGAGCACGGACACAAACATTTGCATCTTGTTTTTTTTCGTTGGGATAAGTAACTAATCATCTATTTATAGCGTGTACAAACCTCGTTTGCGTGAGCGCGCGATGTTTGTTTAATTAACGATGTTTTTAATACGGGAAGTTCCAGTATCGGTTTCAGCAGATTCGTGAAAGGCTGTATGTGGTATTAACAAAGCTCCCCACGCCAACGTCGGTCATATATCCCGAAGCAGAGCTGCCGTACGCCTGTCGATTCCCTGTCGGCGTTAGTTTCTCATGATGCCCCTGCGTACTGAGCTAGTCAGGTTCCTAATTAAAAAGTGGTCGCGGACGTGATTCAGGTGCCGCGTGCGCAGATTACTACCGAAACTAGGATATACGTGCGACGCTAGAGACAATGGCTGGGGGTACGCGTACTGGGAGCAGCCGGCCGGTCTGCCTCCAGGTGTGCCTACAGATGTGTTAGAATTGACACAGCGGCGGATATTCGATTCCCGCTCTCGTAAGCCGTACAGATCACGATTTTTATTGCAATCCGCCATCGCATCGTTAACTCCTTCATCGTATGTGCTCCCTTGTTTCGGACTTGAGTCCCATTTTGTGCAGCGGTAACAAGCTAGCGCTCGAGCTACCTGCGCTGGCCTGCGCCACTTCATGGCCGTATCCGCCACTCGCGCGGTGACCGTGAGGCTCGGTCAGGGTGCTTTTTGTGTCGTATGCGCGTTTTCGCATCCAGTGTAACAAAAGCAATAAAAATAGAGTGCCTGGAGTCGCTGCAGAACTTAGGTTGTGGCCACCTACCCGATGAGCCAACAAAAAGGCCGGCGCCTCCGCTGCCAACGATCGGATCGTTCGTTTGTCGAAATAAAAAAGTACCGACCATTGTTCGGAACCGCGAGCCGGCGAGAAACACCGGAAGTGCGGAAGCGGCCAACACAAAGTCGTAAAGTGTGTGGACGTTGTTTATTTGCTCCCCATCCCGGGATTGTTGATTGCGTGAGGTCCTCCGCTGACTGCTCGGTTTCATTCCGCACACTTTAAAATTGATTTTGTCGCGTATGCTACACTGGCCGAGGTTGAGCAGTATTGCGTGGACCTTGAAGGGCCGTGCTGCGGAAGCGAGAGGAGCATTGGATTGGATTGGATTTGGATTGAATAGTATTGAATTGAATAACTGGATTTGAATAAATTCGATTGTATTAGATTTAATTGAAAAACCAATCCAATTGGGGTACGAGTGTGTAGAAAATTGGGTCTGCACATTCGCCGGTGTGCGCATTCCAGATGAGTGACGTCTCAGCCGCAGCAGTCACACTGGCGCCGGCGCGTGCCCAGCTGTGCGCCTCCGTTGCCCGGTAGCCAAGTCTGATGGTGCACCGTAGCCGCTTGATAGTGGTTTCCCGTGGCTCCTGGAGAGCCGTGCTGCGCATGCGCGAGGAGCAGTGACTGAACTGCACTGGACCGTACGTGACTGAACTGGACTGGACTGGACTGGACTGAATTGGAGTGGATTGGTTTGGACTGGACAGGACTGGACTGGAATGGATTGGATTGGAAATAGTTTTAGCAGCATGTTGTCTAGGATTAGCTAATTGTCATGCTTACGCAAGGCAATCAGCTAATCCTAGACAACCAGAAAAGCTAAGAATACCCACCTGAACCTTAGCTCACGCTACGTATATCCTGGCATAGCCGAGCTATGCCCCTGGTAATTTTTTATTATGATCTAGGCGGTACTTGCGCCTTAAAAATGTTTTGTCAGTACGTCTCTAAAGAAAGCATAGTAAAGGAATAAGATTTTTTACGTGCGCGTCTACTGTGTACTAATTTTTTAGGTTATTTTCTATTGATATTGGTATTTATTTTATGTTTAATTTTTCTTCTCATGTACGAAATCAAATTTTATATGGGGCATCTTGCTTCCGCCACGCGTTCTCAAAATTTGCCTTGCGATTCCCTTCCGCGTTACGCGTGAAACGCGTCTAACGTAAGGCGCATTTGCAAACTCTGCAGCCGCTACTTGCAAGCAGACAAGCAAACAAGCGCCCAACCACAAACTCCTCGCATCAAGGAATGTCTCGAACTTTATATTTAATACAGGTGATTCGAAATGGCTTGACCCCAAGGAGTTTTGAAATGAGAGAATCGAAAAATGTATGAAATGCTAGGGTAATTCAGCTCCGCTGTAAAACACTTGAATTTATCGTCACCTAAAGCCTGCTTCCAAATGAATTTTTCGTTCGTTACAAGCACCTACAAAAAAATTGTTCCAAGCCGGTATTTCAATTCATGAACGGCAGTTGGAAGGCAGATACTCTATCCACTAAACTACATCCGCTACAGTTTTCAACAGCAGCACCCCTAGCGGTTGGCCGGCCTTCCGGTTTCAACTTAGCGGTGCGGTTTTTTTTGGTTCGCAGAAACGGAGCACAACGCTTCAGAATATAGAGTGTTAGCTGACCATTTCTGACGGTGTTCTTCATTGCGGGGGTCCGCTCAGCGCGACCGGAGTGCCAGAGCAGAGCCACTCAGCGAAGCGATAACAGGAACTCCCGCGACAGGGAATCATTCGCGTCACTGCTAGTGCCCTGTGTGTGTGTAAAAAAACTTTATACAAATATATCAACATTCTTATTTTAGCCCCTCAATTAAAGTGAAATTTTGGTTTATTGCGCGATTTAACCTTTTTATATAATTTTGTCGTTCACCCAATATAATGGTCTCACATACACTGAAAACAAGCCGCTCAAATCTCTGCAACTCCCAGAAGAGAAGGCTGTCTTTGTGGGAGCTGCGATGAGGTAGTTCAGCGTTTCGGTCGATGTTTTTCGCTCGCGTTGTAAACGTAGTTAATTGTCTGACACCCTCAGTCGCGGTTCAGCCGCTCATTTTTTTTAAATTGAAGGAACGGCATGCGCTCTTGCACGGTCACTTGCTGTGGGGCGGCAATCTCAAAATTCGGCTGAGGGGCGTATGCTGCCGCGACAGTCCGGTAAGCCAGCCTGGCGAGCCTAGCGAGCCCGCGCTCCGGTAGCGACTGTTGCGCTAGAGCGCGCCACGCACGCACACTGGTGCCCCCGCTTGCTATCGGAGTGGCGCGGACCGTCAAAAAAAAGGTCAGCTAAAACTCTCATGTTTGGCGTTCCCACGTATGTGAAGTACAGCAGCATGCTATTTTTTCGGCTATCAGCCGCTAGAACATAATTAGATAGGCGGTGTTCTACAGTATTCACAAATGCTGTGGGATAGCTGCTAGCGAAAGAGACCGTTTCGCACCCGGTCCCAGTACGTGAAACGGAATTCAGCTTTGGTGCAAATGCGTTTCGCATGGTTAAACAGGCAGGCACTGACAGACCTTTTGTGAGGGTCAGGATAGAAGAACCGAAAGGTGAGGTAGTGGCCACTGCGCGTGTCCTTTAGGTTCACTCTATACTGGAGTGGTCAGTCGCATCTAATCACGAGCACGTTCAAAAATGGGAAGTGTTTTGTCAACGTCTGTCTGCATATGAATTTGATGACCTTTTCCTGACTCTTCACGTGGGATGTCAAGGAAGCCAAAGCGCTGCGCTGAATCACACACAGACAGGTATCCACTCAGCACAAAATTATTTACGTGCTGAATCATGCATACGCTTCAGTGTACAATATTTTACCTCATTGTGAACAAGTGTTCCGCAGCAGCGCCAGAACTTCTCTCTCTCTTGTGCGCTTTTGTAACCAAAAGACAAAGACAAAAGCCGATATATGCAAAAACAGTGAATTTCACAATTATATCCCGAGAGGAAGTAAGTGAGCCTAAGTAGTCCGATTTGGCAACATATAAACGAATATTTTGATTAGAAAGTCTCAGCGAACACAACGCTAGTTGTCATTCGTACGCATCGGCACATAATTATCGTTATTTGTGCGCGGGCCTTGGCGGGTCCACTATGCCCGCGTAGATAAAGAAACGTCGCACCCATTCCAAAGCTCCCCACCGTTAAGATGAGTACCGCTGTTGCACGAGATTTCAGGATAAGGCGGCAATTTTACCTCCAGGAATCAGACCTGGGGTTTATAGAGAGAAAACACACCGCCGGTGACGGTGACGTGCAGCAGAAACGGAAGTTTGGCTCTCTATCTCAGAGAGTTCATGGGGAAGCGGCCATGTATTTGCTTCCAGGAACTGAAACGAGAAGGTGCACCCTTTGAGGCCGACAACGACGCGAGGAGTGTGAGTTATTGGCTACGATTTTTAAGGCGTGGGCCCCAAGCGACGAGCAAACTTTTTCAGATGAGGTTGCCTTCACCTATGGTGCAGTGCCGCGGTGTGCAGGGTCGGCTTTTGGGCTGATGTGTTTTATTTGCTTGTATTTGTTTAAAAATGTACTAAGTGTAAATTTATATTTAAATTTTAATACAATTGAACAGATCACCGTTCCTACCATCACATTCTCTGCACATTAGGAAAACGCAGTGAGGAGTGCAAAGGCATAAACGAAAAAAAACATACAAGTATTTTCGCGGACGCCGTGTAACTGCAGCTTCCCGTCATCACCAGTTCAAACGTGTCCTCCTCAGAACCGTGTCCACTGCCTTAAAGTTGGCTTTTAGAGAACATTCATCTGTCATTGCTTTATTTGGTCTCTACCTTTTAACAGCATAACTCCCAAATATTTTCCCAATTATTTGCTTCTGTAACCACCTTTGAAATTCTCGTTTCGAGGTGCATCCCAAGCGATCATGCGTGCATCCTCGGTCGGTAGCACAGCAGTAACGTCACAGTAAGTGTCATCATCATCATCATCATCATCATCATCATCACCAGCCTATCTACGCCCACTGCAGGGAAAAAGCCTCTCCCATTATTCTCCAATTACCTCGGTCCTGTGCCAACTGTGACCAATTTATCCCCGCAAACTTCTTGATCTCATCTGCCCATCTAACTTTCTGCCGCCCCCTGCAACGCTTGCCTTCTCTAGGGATCCACTCTATTACCCTTAATGACCAGCGGTTATCTTGCCTTCGCATTACATGCCCTGCCCACGTCCATTTCTTCTTCTTAATTTCTACTAATATGTCTTTAACACCAGTTTGCTCCCTGACCCACTCCGCTTTCTTCTTGTCCCTTAATGTTACGCCTATCATTTTCCGCTCCATTGCCCGCTGAGTCATTCTCAATTTAAGTTGAACCCTCTTAGTGAGCCTCCAAGTTTCTGCTCCGTAGGTGAGTACCGGTAAGATGCAGCTGTCATACACTTTCTTCTTCAGCGACAATGGTAGGCTGCTATTCATTATCTGAGAATGTCTGCCATATGCACCCCACCCCATTCTGATCCTTCTAATTATCTCTGCCTCATGGTTGGGATCTGGGGTCACAACTTGGCCTAAGTAGATCTATTCGCTTACCACTTCCACTGCCTCGCCACCTATCTCAAACTGCAGTGCTGTCCCGAGGTTATAGATCATTACTTTAGTTTTCTACATATTAATTTTCAGGCCCACGGTTCTACTCTGTTCACCCAGTGCGGAAAGCATGCTTTGCAATTCGTCCCCCGAGTTACTTAGCAAGGCAACGTCATCAGCAAATCTGAGGTTACTGAGGTATTCTCCATTAACCCTTACTCCCACCTGTTGCCAATCCAATGTTCTGCATACTTCTTGTAAGCATGCTGTGAATAACATTGGAAAGATTGTGTCTTCTTGTCTCACACCCTTCCTTATAGGTATTTTACGGCTCTCCCTATGGAGGATGATGGTAGCTGTAGACCCACTGTAGATATCCTCTATTATTCTTACATAATGCTCATCTACCCCCTGGTTCCGTAATGCCTGAATGACTGCTAGGGTTTCGACCGAGTCAAACGCTTTCTCATAATCTATGAAGGCTATATATAGGGGTTCAGTACACTCAGCGCACTTCTCTATCACCTGATTGATCGTGTGAATATGGTCCATTGTTGAATAACCTTTACGGAACCCTGCTTGTTCTTTAGGTTGACTGAAATCTAAGGTTGCAGAGATTCGGTTAGCGATTACCTTGGTAAATACCTTGTAGACGACTGACAGTAAGATGATCGGCCTGTAATTTTTCAAGTCCTTCATGTCGCCTTTCTTATGGATTAGGATGATGTTCGCGTTCTTCGAAGATTCCGGTACCATTGCGGTCATCAGGCATTGCGTATACAGGTTTGCCAGTTTTTCAAGTACAATTTCTCCACAATCCTTCAAGAGGTCTGCTGTTATCTGATCCTCACCAGGTGCTTTGCCCCCTTTCATTTCTTTCAAAGCATTCCTTACTTCTTCAGTCGTTACTGGTGGGATGTCTATCTCCTCTGAACTACTGTCTTGTTCGGCATTATCCTGTATGTCCCGGCTACTGTACAGATCCCTATAGAACACAGTAAGTGTAAGAACCTTACACTTACACAGTAAGTGTAGGAACCTTCAAAAGGTAAACGCTATTTGTGTATATTGTTCTGCACAACTGCAAACCTGATAGTTTAAATATAATGCATCGTTTATATGTTGCGGTAAACGACTAGCTTCTTACCAAGATGTCACTTCACGAGTTGAGGAGGAAAGCCTCCGTGAAACCGTAAGTGAATTTGTTTCGCTATTTTCCGATTTCGGGCAACAAAACGCGTACGTATACTTTGTTCATCAAGGTATATTATTTTTATTGAGATACCCTAATGGCCAACAACGCATTACATTGGGGAGGGTGATTGCACATCAAACGAAAAATTGCATACAAGTTACACATGTCAAGTGATTGCAGGGTGAAAAGCCAATACACACATCAAGGCTGTAAAAAAGTACGAAAGAATATGGGTACAGCTTTACTCAGCGTTTTCTAAAAACGCTATCAGGGCACTCTGGAAGAAGGACACCTCGGTTAGGTTTGTCACACTGGCAGGCAACATATTCCACTCGGCAACATTAAGCAGTAATGGTCGTACACAGTTAAACAGTTATTAGTACCTGAACGGCACAATTTTTTTGAAAACTCTTCAATACCCTTTAAAGGTGAACTGCACTGAAATTTCTTTGCCTACATTTGATCAAAATATGTCGTCCGTGCTCTTATCACCGCCACGGCAAAATCCAAGGCCTCGTAAAGACAGACACACGGGGTACCATCATTCAATGTAGCTTCGTGCAGACGACGCTTGCACCTGGTGGAGAGTCGCCAAAACAAGTATCGAATGGCCTGTGATACAGATCAGGAACTGGTCCCGTGGAGCTCGCGGTTCTCAGGTGATTTTCAGGTTGCTCTGCCAGGAGCAGGGATGCGTCCCCCTAGGTTTCTCTGCTACTTCACTGCACTGTACAAACATCGGCATCACAAACCTCAAACTAACCAAATAGGTAGTAATATTCGCCATTGTTTCAATGCAATAAAGAACAGTTTTTGCCCCACAAACTATACGGTGGCTTGCTATGGTTCTGGAGTTATCAAAACCTTTTTAACTTAAAAAGAATATTTTACTCCTCCCTATAGCGGGAAAATTACACCTGCCTATACAATTATCATTCGTATTGCATCTTTTACAAAAGAAAGGGATCTGTTATTAATTATTGAACATTTAGACTTCCGCGTCCAATATTTGCCGTATTTGAGATGGCCAAACACCACCTTCACCCCTTAGACCTATTTGAAAGTTTGACGACCTAAGTACTGGAGTTCTTCGGGCGGGTATAAATATGCACGCGACAAAATTAGCCTCGCTCGCGCTGACTGACAACTAAATCTGCACAGAAATCACAAGTCGTTTTCGTGAAGTGCGCGATCTTCCTTTCCTAAACGATAATATACATGTGTTGAATATCGAAATTAAGTATTAGTTTTGCCGAACGTTAGGTGTAGTTATTTAAAATTAAAAATGTTATTCAGTGAACATATCCCATGCTAAAGTAGAAAACAGCAGTATACAGATACGTAAATTTTGCTCGTTTTATTGCATCGTCTAGCTGTGGAAGCTGACATTAAGTTTCAGACAAAATTTATAATTATATGCTGGATGTGCACCGGGGTGAAATATACTAGGCCAATATTTGAAAAGCCTTTTGCACGCAATAACAGAGAAAAAGAGTAAGTAATTGATCTCCACCCATGCGCGGTTTGTTGCCTCCAAAGTGATAGCTGCGGCTCCGGCTAACCAAAAACTGCTGTTCGACTTCGCACGTGGAAGTAGCCTTGTCATTATGGACCCGCTTTTTTACTCGTAAGGCAAGGATCGCCACTGCAGCAAATTGTTTTATTCAAAAATAACTATCGGAAGGTATACCTCATCTCAGTGGATAGCTACGCGATGCCGAAAATGCGCCTAGCTCCACTGGCCTGGTCAAACGTGAGTGAAGTCTTTTGTGGATTTAACAATGCGAAACACGGTGCTAACACAAGAATTTGGTTACTGCTGTGGGTGGCTGCCGCTACTGGAGCTACTGCTTCCCTTTCATCAACAACGTCACGTCCGGTTGCCGGTAATAGCCGCCAGTTTTTCCTGTATCACTTCCGAAAACGCCAATCTCTACGATCTGTTTGTGTTGTCCACATTCATGTTGGAAACGCAGTATATAGCATCCGCATTGTTTTGATGTGTACTATGAGATGACATTATTTTTTCGATGCCAGAAATTTGAGTGCAGTTCGCTTTGAAGTCACTCTGCCTAATTCTTCATACCAATGAATAACCTTGCACCTCGCTGAGAAAAATGAAACAGAGGTCCGCCCAGGTTCTGAATTTCATTTTTCCCGTCCCAGAAAAATATAGCAGGGCACGAACCAACAGAATTCGCCTGTTCCAGCCTTCCATCTTGCACCCTCATTCGATTTATTCTGCACAGTTTGATCACTTCGTTTAGAAAGAGTGGGCTTGCATTGAAAACATTACCACTCTACAAGGTGTACAAATACGTGTCTCTACTCACATCACCGCTATACAAGCTTTCCTATCGTAGGCTAAGCACAAAAGGACTCTTCAACACTTCCGATGGACGCGATCACTTTTTTTTGGCTTCAATGAAGACAGCGAGAGGTATAGTTAACACCAGCATGGAGCGGCACTGCAAGGTCTTCTCCTCGAAGTAGATGCACTTTCCGTGGGTACTTTGGTTTTGTGGCCTTTTTTACTGTCTATCGAATGTAATTATCGCTGCAACTGATGGAAATCCGGCCAATAGCCACTACACCGCTGCAATGATGGAAGTACTGCGGTCGAAAAACGGCAAGTCCGCGAAATAGATAACAATCTTTCGACCGAGTTTTTTACAGGCACACTGAAGTGTTTTGTAAAGATTGTAGGATTGCTTGCTCCAGTAATAGTTTGGAGTACCTAGGCCATGTTTCAACCAGTGTGGGTGCGTTTAGGAGAAGTTATTTCTAGAAAAGTCAATTCGAAAGTGCTACCCCCTCTCTCCATTCTCCTTGCCGATCTCCTATGACGTTTCATATGGCGGTTACTCGAGAAGACTTCGGTTGATTGTGATATTGCGCGGGTCACCGGCTCTCGAACAGAGTCAAGGCGGCCGGCCGCCGGTTACTCGTTGCCACTCGTTCGCTCAATTAAACCTACGTCAAGACACGGTGTTTGCCTGGAATGATCTGGCTTTATATTGTGCCTTTGTAGAATTTATCAAGCTTTGTAAAGTCTATAGAGTCGCACTCGCTTCTCAGAGGCTCGCATGCGAGGCTTTGCGGAATGGTACGCTAGTAGAACCTCTAAGGGCAATTTAAGACGGAAGACGAGAAAGCGAAGTTATTTTGTCACAAGAGAATTAAAATACACCGAAACCTTTATTTTAAAGCGTAAAAAGTGGGTATGGAACGCACTCAGTGCGTTGGTTGAACTAGCCCAGCGGTCAGCAGCAGAACCGCAAATTTGCGATCAATTTTGTTCCTAAGAAATGCAGTCGCTAGCAGTAAGATACAAGTGAGAGATTAGGTACTCTTGGTGCACAAGCGTTATTCGAGAAACAGACATCTGAGGTACTGTGAAGGCTGAAAGTTAAAAAAACAGTCATTGTGATATATATATTTCATATTTTCAACCCTTATAGCCAAGTGCTGTAAGGGAGATGGTGCACTTACGCAATTAGCAAGTTCCAATCGACGAGTTCGCTTGTTCACGTGAAGTTTATTGTTTCGTTCATAGATAATGCTTTTACCCTGATTTCAGCATTCGGCGCTGCAGGTTTCGTTGCTCCACGAGCGAGTTTGCAAACAGAAAATGCGCGCGTGACATATCGTTGGCGTGGTGTTCACATGTGCATCGACTGCTTTCGTGCACACTGTCGAATAAGCCAATTCCAGGAATGGAGCCAACACGCCTCTTACAGCATATGGGCCCACCAGGCAAGCTCCAAAGGTACGGGTAAAGTGACTCGCAGTTGAGCGTGTCCAGTGACGCGGGGGGCGAACATCCACTGCGTACGCCTAGAATAGTGATTGTTATGAATCCACGCCGCTGTGGCATGCTCACCTGACACGTTCTGCAGGCGACAACATGGTAGAAACGAGGTATGCCGATTGATGAGATATCGATAATGCCCAAGCAAGGATAACATCGCGATGCCGAGCATGCTGTTGCATAGAACCGATACCGAAACTAGTTTTTATTCCAATCTTGGGCATCGTCCAGTCAAAGCGCACCTGGAATACACATCACTGCAGTTAAGTCTTCGGGCCGCCGCAAATTTCCCATGATATACTTTCCTATTTCAAGCTTTATGCATTTATTACGGCTTTATCAAATGGAATAAATATAAAAGCTGTGTTGAGCTAGGCCAATTCGTGCACTGCAAACAAACAAACAAACCTAAGTTTGACAAGTTCACCTCACTGTCCTTATGAGGTACCTGATCGGCGTGGAGCATAATTTTTTGCTGAGGTATTTTTTGACCACCAAATCCGATTACTGGATGTGTTCGTTGACAACGTTACGCAAGGATTTTGGATATCGCAGAAAAGGTCACAAAATAGTGTTGCAGGGACCCTTTATAACCTAGATGAATTGATCGCAAAATGGAGAAAAACCAGTAACGCGACTCGCATTTCCATGACAGTTGCACTATGTCAGTTATTCAAAAATACTAGTTTTACATGAAAAAAAAAATCTTGACGTCCTGAAAATTTGAAGTGCTTTCTCCCTACAGACCTTCCTGCAGGATGTAACTGCACAAAAATAGGCAGCAGCACCTATCCAGGCCGTTCATCTGTTTCTGTGAGAGGCAGCATAAGGGCGACCATTTTGACTATCGCAGTTGGTTTCTCTGCCATTTATGAGCTCCACACAATGGATTGTATGAAGATAGGGACACTTGGAAATCGCCTTGCAGTGCTTCTGGCCAAGCGTATTCAACGTCTCCTCCTCCAGCTTTACTTGCCTGGGTACAAAATTCACCTCCGTCACCTCACGGTTTTATTTGTTGGTAAAATGGCCCTACACTCTGTTTCTCTCCCTTTGTCTTCAATACAAGATAACCACGACAACGTCACGTCTCCGATACGAGTTGAAT
Source organism: Haemaphysalis longicornis (assembly GCF_048455015.1). Classification (NCBI taxonomy): domain Eukaryota; kingdom Metazoa; phylum Arthropoda; class Arachnida; order Ixodida; family Ixodidae; genus Haemaphysalis; species Haemaphysalis longicornis. Next base: position 462,237 of record NW_027526245.1, read on the forward strand.
GAACAGGTCAGGCATTCAAGAATTGTTAAGTTTGGCAGCAGTTGCCGGCCTGCCGGGTCTTCCTGTCCGCCGAGAGCGGGTTTGGGATATTTGATCTTGATGATGCATAGATTCCCCCAGCGAAAAAAAACAGACAACCACAAAAAACGACGCGACAACACGCGCTAGCAGGCGGTTGGATATCGTACACAACAAAAGAAAACAAAAATAAAGTCCAGTTACAGCCAGTTTCAAATCTGCAGACACAGCGGGGCTGTGGGCCTTTTGGACCTGTTCGAATGTCAATGGGCGTTCGCTTAATAATACCACCGCCGTTGATGGACAAATTTTGTGGTTCGCGCGAACGAATGGGAAGGTAAACGTTAGCGGTGGGGCCTCTCTTTCCTCTCCCCCTGGAGAGAGAGAAAAAATTCCCCGCATTTCCCCGAGGGGAAGAATGTGAAAGTGCGAATGCACGAGTTGAATTTGCGCGGTTCGGTAATGTTCGCGAAAGAGAGATCACACACACACACACAACTACAAAGAAAGAAAGATGCATTTATTCACAGACACCTATTTGTGTTGTCGTTGTACTTGATTGCTAGAGCGGATCTCAGCTTTGAAATTTCGTGTCAGTACTCCTTTAAGCGGGTGCATTAGCCCTTCTCACGCCCGATTCCTGGCCAATCACCCACGTGGGTATGTGCCATGTCAGCGGCCTGGCAGCGCGCGCCCATCTCCCCCCGTTGCCAAGGAAGACGAGGAGATTCCTGGCCAATCCCCCACGTGGGTATGCTATGCAGACATCGCCGGTGGACGCAGGTTCAGGGTCGCTTAAGAAGTGCATTCGCACTTAAAAACCCCACTACTGCGAGACTACTGCGCCGCCTATCGGAGGGTCTTGGAGCCGGTTTCTGCGTGGCCACTTGCGGTACGCACGACCTGCCACCGACCTGCAAAAAGGCTGGGCCTGCTACAGCTGCGCTGTTAAAGAGCAGTCCCTTTCCACTCAGAAGTCGACCAGCGAAGCTAGACGCATTCAAAGATATGGGGTAAACAAAAGTCGCTGGTTTGTAATTCTCGATTGAATACACTACATTGCAAATTAGCTTAATGATCTTGAATGAATTTATCCTTAGTCTGGGGAGCTGAGATGGAGATGTCCGATTCACTCTCGCGTCTTTACTGACTGTGTAGATAGTAAGATGCCTCTGTAAGTTTCATATATAGCAAGGACTGACTCCCTCGACAATGGAAGATAGCAGACAGGTCAAATTAGGCCGTTAGGCATCCACAAGTTAACCTCCCAACAGCACAACAGGCTTAGTACATATATCTTATCCTTACTACATCTATCTCACCAACATAATTATTTTCTGTGTTTATTGCATTCGATAGCCATTGCATTGCATCCATGGCGATCAAGAAAATAGTGTAGGGGTATTTGGGTCTAACAGGAGTTTAAAATGCAGTGGTCTCGACAATTTTCTAAGCATTAAATACAGTTTTTGCAATGTAAAGCTGCCGTTCCACAAGTCCCTCTTGGCGTCTGCTACCGCCCGTGTTTCTGATCCCTTTTTTGTTGGCAAGTTTTATCCAGGTGGGAAATAAAAATATTATCAACCCCGGCACACTAGGATCGTCGCTGCAACCAGACGGCGTACTTTCTGGTTCGAAAACTCACCCATCAGGCACCGCAAGAAGAGTCGGAACGGACCTAGCAAACAGTCCTTACATACGAGGGCATTTTTTAAAACTGCCGACAAGCCAGACAACTATTTTCTCCTGTCCCGCACCAGGCACGAAAGAACATAAAGTCATCCTCGGACAACAGACCAGTACATACCCACACCCAGCACGACTTCACGCCATTCATCGCACACTCTATGATCCTATCTGCATTCACTTCCAAACCATATTGTCTGAAAATTGTAACTAAACCACATCTTTCCTATATTCCGTACCACCTCGCATTAGCAGTGGGACCGTGCGCTGGGTCCCTCCTGTCCTGAAAAGCTGCTTTTCCCGACCACAAGTAGGCTCACTTCAACTCCGATGACAGCCTCTGCCCCCCCACCCCTCCCTCCCTCCCTCCCTCCTTCCCTCCCTCCCTTTTTCTCTATCTCCCGCTTTCTCTCACTTTCTCTCTCTCTTATGAAGATCTACATGAAGTAATTTTAGCCTCGGATCACGTCCCTCATCGCCTTCTTGGCGATTTTACCTTCCCTCGATAACTCTGACATAGTACTCAGGATCTTCAAAACAACTTAACTGATTTGCATACACTCGCCTCAATTTTAACTAATCTCAAATAGTTAGCTCCCCACACGAACCACTCATAATTCATCAAGCCTGCTAAATTTATATTTAGCGTCCCAACCACATAAACGTTTGTCAATCTCAAGCCAAAGTTGCATGAGTGATCACGAATTCATTAAACCAATTTCTAATACAGACCCGCCGCGGTGGCTCAGTGGCTAAGGCGTTGCGCTGCTGAGCACGAGGTCGCGGGTTCAATTCCCGGCGGCCGCGGCGGCCGCTTTTCTGATGGAGGCGAAAAGCAAGAACGCCCGTGTGTTCGAGATTTCGGCACACGTAAAGATCCCCAGGTGGTCAAATATAATCCGGAGCCCTCCACTACGGCGCGCCTCATCGTCTGCGTTGCGTCGGCGCGTTAAACCCTACAATCAATCAATCAATCAATCAATCAATCAATCAATCAATTTCTAATACAATTTGTCGAACACCAAAAAAGCAACAAAAACGAACCCTGTACAACAAAGCAAATTTTCAAGGTGTGAAAGACGAACTAGCTCCTTTCTGCGATTGGTTTTTTGCTTATTTGTAAAGCGTTCTGTTGGTAAAAACTGGGACCACTACCTAACCCGACTCAGATGCACCGAATGTATACATAGGCGTACCCGACCGACAAGTGCAAGCTCTGCTGCAGGGAGACCCCAGAGTAGAACATCTCGTGGGGCTGTATGGCGAACCTTGAAAAAATCGGCGCCATAAACCATCGCAAGAAGGCTTGAAGAAGCGGCAAAGAGCTACAACTAGGAGCATCGACCATGGCCCGTCCAGCAGGTCGTGGCCCCGCTATAAAGGCAAGAGAGTCGCGGGCCGGCAACGGCGAACTGGCGTGTTGGCTGAGTGATAGCTAACGACCCGGACGACTCCGAGGCCCACGTAGCGGTTTGTAAAAACGCCTTTTTACAGGCTTCAATAAAGTTTACCCAACCCAATTCAATCCATAACCAAGGGCAGCAGTTGTAACCACGTAGATTCCTACAATTGAAATTCCAGATCGGCTTACCCCGCCCATGACACCACAATATGTCAAAAAGCCAGAGCAACAAAACACAGACGAATTTGTTTTGTTACAAATCAAGCTCCAAGCACACGTGCAAGAAATATCGCGACACTAAAAATATTTACGAGTCCACAATCTAACAAGTGGAGCGGGTGTTCTTATGGTCCACTTTACCAGATATGCTACGCACAAACCCAAGAAAGTGTTAAAACCCCATTAATTCCACTCACCTGAAACTCATTTTTTTTTAATGCAGAGCATTTCTTTAACTCACGCTGTCACCCGGCGTTGTCGGCGTTGGCGTGCCTCGGCGTCCACAACAGCCGTTCCAGGTGCGCCCTCTCCCCCACTCCTCCTCTCCCGCATCACGCTACCCTCCTCGCTCTCAACAACAGGTCCGCACCCCTCCCCCTACACTATTAAAAAAATAATACTTACCGGCGCCTGGTTTCGACCCCACGACCCTGCGGTCGGAACGCAAGGTACATGGTGCTCTACCTACTGCGCCACAAAGCCGACACAGAATGGAAGGCTACGAACGCGCCTTATATCCTTGACTCATTCAAACTACGTCAAGAAGCTGCTGATACAACGCATTCACTACCTGTGGGCGGAACGCGATGTACATGGTGCTCTTCCCACTGCGCCACAAAACCGACACAGAATGAAAGGCTACGAACGCGCCTTATATCCTTGGCTCATTCAAACTACGTCAATAAGCTGCTGATACAACGCATTGACTACCACCAACTCCCCAAACACTAAACGTTAATGCAATACACCCACCCACTATGCGACGCATTTATTCGAGTCCCCCTCGCGTGGAGATGGGCCCTTTTTTGTTACATCAACGAATGTTCCAATCCCATAGCTCGAGTAAGCAGAAACACGAAATTTATGCCTTGCTTTATTTTATCTGATGAACTTCATTATACATTTCAAAAGGCACATTCATGATTAACTTGCTATCTATAATATCATGTTTAAGCTAACGATATCATCCAAGAAATTTGTTGCTTAAAAGAAAAGCCCGCAGCAGGTTATGACTGTACAAATTGTCAAGTTTAAAAAAACACAAAGCATTTCTCTGCGGTCGTCATGGCAGGCATCTTCCAGAGATCGCTATCATCTGGAGTGGAGGCACGAGATTAAAAGGTTAGCGAGCTCCTCCAAATAGTGAAAAAGATGCGTCATCTTCACCAGAAAAATACCGCCGGAGATCAGTAAATTGCATGCGCCGTAAAATATTTGGTATCATATTCTACTCACAAACGACCCGAATTTTTTTCATGGTAGTCAGCATGGATTTCAGAAAGACCTAAAAATAAATTGGTCAGTCTTAACCATACTATCCTGAAGAAAGAGTGGACGCGTTCTCAAGTCCGCATAGTGTCCGGGAAAATTGGAAATTAGACGGAGAACTCGTTTTTATAAGACGATCAGCCCTTTCTAATTTCTTTCTTCTGTTTGTTGTTCCCCACGCTAATATTCCGTGACAAGAGTAAACAGCGTTATGAAGCCGTGCTTTCAACCAAACCGGCAATACATCTCTTAATCTGTAGAGAACGCTAATATTTTCTTTGAATTTCATTGCCTAAGTGTTCTATATAAAGAGGTCAAGGTACTATTTCATAAAACCATACTCCTAAGCAATTATTTGTTTGACTTGGGTGATCATATTGCCCCGACATTCGCTATTAATGCCTTGATGTGTCTTCTTAATAATTGGCCTAAAAATGTTATATGCAGTCTTCGATACATTTAGTTGCATGTTATTTTGGTGCAACCACTTTGACAGCATTTTTAAATATCTATATACTTCATACTGCAGTTATCTTACACTGCTGCAGGAGAAAACTATGTTATGTTCGTGCCATCTGTATACTTGGTTATGTGTGCTGTACAATGTATGCTTGCATTATTAATTACGTATATTAAGAATGACCCCGGTCTCAGCTTTGGTCCTTGAATAACACCCTCTTCTACTTCCAATAACTCCAATGAAACGCCATTAAATTCACGAGATTTTTCTCTTTTACTAAATAACTTCTTAATATGGTAGCCGCTACTCCGCACATACCTAATTTCCTCAGTTTACTTGGCAATATTTCATGATTGGTAGAGTCAAAAGCTTTTTGTAGGTCCAAAGATATCCCGAGTGTAAATTGTTGCATCTATATTTTCTACTATACTGTCCTTAATAGTAAGTACAGCTTGCTATATTTTGTTTTTTTATATCAGTAGAAACATGGTGAAATGAGCTGGTGTGGGTTCAAGAGTTTGTTAGTCTATAATGTATTACATCTTCAAATAATTTTGAAAAGACCTTCAACATAGATATTAGCCGGTAATTGTACAAGTTATCATTGCGACCACGTTTGTGAATTGGCCTAACTCACGCTACTTTACATTTTTTAAGGAAAACCTCCATTATATAATGTAAATAAATAACAAAAGCTAAAATTTGACTTATTTCATTCCAATGTGTTTTACAGGAAGTAGTGCAATGCCATTGATGCCAGATTCGACGCTGTTTTTACGTTTAAGCGTAAAAGTTTGCACATCGCTCGCCTTTTTCGGACTTAGAAAGATATAGTTTGGAAGTTGTGACGGTTCCAGTATAGCGCTAGAATTATCTTCATCGATATCCGCAATGCAAGCCCCTGCTTTGATAAAATGCCTATTCATTGCGATTGCCCTTTCGGCGAATTCTACCCGTCTACCCTTCAAGGAAGCAGCATGCAACTGTGGGGTCTCTTTCGGCCCGTTAAAACATTCACTGTTTCCCATAGCTTTTTGGAATGGTTAAGAATTTTGTGAAAGAGGTGTTCATACTATCTCAGCCTGGCATTTTTCAAATCGCTCGGCAGTTTGTTTCTATATTTTTTTTAAATATAGAAGCAGGGTACGGTCACGGGTTCGCACAAAAGAGTGATACATTCAGTTTTTACTTTTAATTTGTTTAAGAAGTTGCTGATCTATGGAGGGCGTTAGCAGCTTTCGGGAATTGCGTTGTTGTGCTGCTGGTTGAAACGCTAAGTCGTAGCATGCTAGTATGTGCCCTAAAATAGGACCTGAGATTTCTTTTGGTCGTTTTCAGCAAAAACTTCGTTCCAGTCGAAGCCTGTGACAAGGTTTCTGAACTGCTCCAGTCCCCAACTGGTCATTTTACGCCAAAAAGTTCTTCCCCGACTACTGCCACTTGCAATAATGTTTGTGCTGGCAAAACAACACACTGGTGAATGATCACTAAGATCAAGGAAAGCACGCCAGCTAGAATCTTATCTATTTTATTATTATAAAGACAGATATCTAGCGGAGTGGCACTACGAGAAGATACCCTAGTCAGTAGTTCTACCAGATTTGTGTGTGCACGGAATGTAAATACGTTTTTTTTATTTCCTGAGAACACTTATACGTTGAACTCATTTCTATATTTATGTCTCCCATAACTAATACAAGAATGGTTATGGCGGCTGCCAAACCGAAGGAGTCGTTCAAAAAATACTTAAGTATTGCCTGTCACAACTTAAGGGTTTATAAACTAGTGACGGTGTAGCCTTTCCCAAACAAGCTGTTAAGATGGCGAGTTTGGCGAATTGGTGTACTTGCATCTTGGGGAAGAGCGCAAACTAACAGGGACACAAAAAAGAAAGAAGTGAACAGGCAGCACTTGTCCTGTTCACTTCTTTCTTTTTTGTGTCCCTGTTATTTCGCGCTGTTCCCCAAGATGGAAATTGTTAAGCACTCGTCGTCTTCATTACCTGCAAAAAAGTCGTCAATGACCCTAAACACTATGAATTCTTTAGGGTAAATTGCAACTGCACCCCTTTTTTGTCCTGTCAGAATAGGTGTTTCGATCCGTATTCGTTAAAGAATGGAATAGCATCATTTTTAGTCAACCAAGTTTCTGAAAAACACACCGGATCAAGTTCAGGCCTAATTGTTACAAAGAAGATACTAGTGTCAGCTATCTTGTTTCTCATGCAGGTGGAATTTGTATGCATCTATATTAGTTTACGACAACCGATAAATGCTTTGGAAAAACTGCCTGCCAGAATAAGATTTACCGATTTGCATAGGTGGAACGAGAGGCAATTTATCAAGTTGCGTGTAATAGTGCTGTCGGTACTTTCCCAACCAGAGACCCAAACGGCCCTTTACCGAAATCTTTCCTTTCGCTCTGCTCTTTTCCATCGTTCAAAATAAGAAGCTATATTAACACAAGTAATAGCAAGTACATATATGCCCAGACAGAAGCTCTTATATAGCAGTTAAAAACTCCCTACATTGAGCGTACTCACAGATTGACAGGATGCGTTCAGCATCCTCCGTGACCGGCCGGAGGTAAGTCAGGCAGTCGCCGGAGAAGTCATGGCGCGTGTCAATGTCCTCGTCGCTGTCATGGTTATGCCTCTTGCACACCCAGCAGTAGGGACGCCTGATGCAGCCTTCGTGGTGGCGGTTGCCGGAGCACCTGGAACTCTCTGAGTCGGGAAAACTGCAGCATTTTTTGAGGTAGCCGTAGGCTTAACAATTGCTGCAGCTTGGAAGGAAGGAGTTATAAAAAAAAAAAGACACGGGGTTCACGAAATGTTCAGATGAGGTTCACCCAGCAGGGCATTATAAGTTTTTTTTATTGGCAGAATGACTGTCTGGCTATGTTTTTTCTCGCACGATGCCTTGACCTTGAGATCATCCTCAGAGCAGTCGAGATGGTTTGTTAGATGAGACGTTGTGGGAGGGAGTCTGTCTCGATGTCCTCTTTTTTACCGACTATTTTGATTTCTGGCAGCTTTGCTTTTGGACCTTTTGTCGTGACCTGTATTTTCAAGCTGTCGTGTGTCTTGATAATTTCAAGTCTGTCTATTTATGTTTTACTACTGCAGGCGGTGACTACCCTTTCTCTTGACGGCCTGATATTACATCCTTTAGGCCTATGTCAGCGGGGTCAATGGCCTCCTTGATTTTCTCAATTAACTTCACAGGAGGATGGTTTGACTGCACTACATTCATGCCTGGTCGCAGGTTTATCCGCCACAGATCCTGGGATTTGTTTCTTGGGCCATATGGGGGTTCCTGAGATAGTGAAATACGCATCCCTAAGACCCTTGACCTAACCTTGTGCAACGTTCAGTTCTTGGTTTGCTTCAAGCGTAATCGTCTTTATTCTAATTAACTCTCTTAGTAGAAAGTCCAAGTCTTTGCGCAGTTCTTGTTCTTGCACTAGTTTGAATTTGGCATCAAGGAGATGAAGATTCGCCAGTTTGGCGAATCATCCTTGCTGGATGGCTTGTGGGGGTCGTTGGAGGCTGGGGAAATCGTCCTCACGGCCTATAAATACCAAATGTAGAATTGAACTACAGGACCCATGCCCACGCGTTGGCTCACTCACAACGTGCATGAGGTAATATGTAAGCATGAAATCGAACGTAGACTGTCTCTTTTTTGTACGAGGGTCCTGTCATAAAACGGTCCCACTCGGAAGAAGGTAGGTTGAAATTGCCAACAAATAAAATTTTCTCGCAAAATTTGGACACATGTTTCTCTAATATTGCCATTCATCCAAACTTCGCCTCGGGGTGCCTGTATTGTTCATAAAAATTAAGCTGTTGTTCCAAAAAGAGAGCCTCATACAAACGCAGTCTATTAAATCGATACTATCAAGATTGTACCCTTTGTGTGTCTTTCACAAGAACGGCTATTCCCACAACCCTGTTAGCCCTGTCGTTCCCAAACAGTTTATACGAGGGCGGAAATACCTCATTGTCAGCTATTTCAGGGCGCAAGCATATCTCAGGCGCAACAGCTACATGGGGACCGTATTGATGCAAGGCAATTTCCATAGGTTCAGCCTTATAAACGACGGTTCGGGCATTCACATTACCCAATCGGAGACATTTTTGGTTTGAGAGTTTTCACCAGTACCGGTACGTTTTCTTTTTCTTAAACTATTCCTTGAAAAAACCATGGATTGTTTTCTCATGCCATCTACAGTGACCGGGCATACCGTCGGGTCATCGGACGAGTGCTGGTTTCGTCGCTTTTTTTACACGGTATTCTTTCTTCTTTTTCACTCTTTCAGACAAATTTCACTCTCGCAGACGTACCTTCCACTTCTTAAGGAAAAATGAGCGCTACAAACCAGGCCAGAAAAAAAACGAAGAACGACGAGACACATGCGCATATGTTTCGTCGTCCTTCGTTTTTAAAGCAAAGATTTTTACCTCTACCCCCCAAGGGTTCTCTCGCGACCGCTGGTGTCACCAGAAAACTCCAGCGAACAAATAAAAGAATTACTCGCACCGCCGGGAATCGAACCTGGAACAAATAAACCAACAAAGCGAGAGCCCGTTGTCTTACCGATTTAGCTACGAGCCCACGCGAAGACCGGGAAGACAGGTGGTGTGCTCACGAAGCCCATCTACGGGTTTACCCCCAGCGTTCTCGCTGAATGCCACGTGAAAGCGTCACGCGACCACTCACGCTCGTCTAGCGGCCCTGTGCGCACCTTGCTCATGTGCTAAGAGATACAAAAATTAAAGAAAGCTGACATCAATGCATGGAATCTCACTTCTAGTACGCCAATGTGCTAAACACTGTGGCCTCTAGTGTTTACGTAAAACATCACAGCTCCTTGTCGTGCGCCCTCACGCCAAATCAAGGAATACATTCAAATACTCCTTGATGGCCAGGCCATCACTCCAAGCCCCAGCATTAAGATCCTGGGCCTACATCTCGAGGCTAACACCAAGAGTGACGTCTCCTTGAAACGCCTCAAAAACAGCATTAATCAACTCATACACATGATCAGGCGAGTTGTCACCAAGAAGGGAGCCCTAAAGGAATCCAGTACCTATCGAGTAATTGAAGCTTTTGTCCTCTCGAGAATCACTTACGTGAAATCCTGCCGTCTTCCCGGAAAGGAGGACATAAAGATACTTTATATAATGATTAGAAAGGGGGTCAAGCAGGCCATTGGCCTTCTCATGAGCGCGTCAACAAAGAATCTGCTTAGAACGGGGCTCCACAACACGGTGGAAGAGCTGATAGAAGGTCATCTTTATAACCAGAAGGTCCGACTCAGAACTGCGGTGGGTAACCGTATGCTTCAGCAGATTGGCTGGGCAGCCCAGAATGTCACTCCGCTTGACATACTTCTAGACTTTTGGCGACAAAACTAAAGATGCGCCCTTTGGTTAGAAATATGAACCCCTCACATGACGAGGGTCACCGAAAAGCACGGGCTCAAGCGCTAAACACCACCCTCGGTGGGGATCATTCAGTTACCTACACAGACGCCACCAAACATCGAAGGCAGCAATACGCCATCATCGTGGCTACCTCCAGAACCAACCTCCTTGCGTGTACCTCGCTTAGGACCCAAGAAATGACGGCAGCAGAAGAGGCAGCCATCACCTTGGCTCTCGCTCAACCAGGGGTTCGGAGGGTAGTTACGGATTCCCAGCAAGCCTACTGGAATTACCACTCGGGTTGGGTGTCGTGACCTGCACGGCGCGTGGTAAAAAACCACTCCCCAAACGCTTCCATTCAGCTCATCTGGACACCCCCTCATGTTTCAATGGAGGGCAACAAATACGCTCACCCAACAAAGCCTGCGCTTTTACCTCCCGTGCTATGGAGCTGCACGAGGACAGTCACCCGCTTGTCACCTTCAGGGAGATAACCCAGCATTATCGCTTTCTGAGACAGACCATACCTTTGCCTTACCCTGACCTTTCCAGAGAACCACAAACTACCCTACGGCTCATACAATCCGGGCTCCTTCCCACAGCCTACGCGTATACACTTATTGCATCCGAATCGCTACGACGCTGAATGTGAATTTTGCTCAGAAGTAGGAACACTCCGCCCTGTATTAGGGGTGCGCGTCTTTACCCCTGAGCACCCTTCTGTCTTTTCGTTAACTGCCAAACAAGAGCAATGGGAGATGCTGCTGTCCAGGCCCTCTCTACCTACCCAGCTTCAGCGGGTGGACAGAACACAGGCCGCGCGGACTGCATATGGGCCCCGCAGAAGAAGGAATCACTCCCCAGGGCTACACTCTGGGCCGTTCAGAAATCTGAACAGAAGTATTTCTTCCTCCTGCTCATCCTTCTCTGCCGCAAATCTCGTCGCCTCCATCTGCGCGCCGAGGCGGAGAAGTGAGATCGTCTAACACCGATTTGGAGCTTACTTTAATTTTGAAAAAAAAAGTTTCCACTCTTGTGCTACCCCAGTACAACTTAACCAAACACCTTTTATGCTTCATGAATTGATTTAAGCTTAACCAGAATATCTCTTTGAAGTAATAAATAGTGTGGTTAAGTGCATTTCACTTCTCTGTGGTTTTGCTTTTTCTAGAGTGATGTGAGTGAATTTAAGTGACGTCGCATGGTTAATTGTTATGATTGCCGTTTACAGCTTTGCTTTCCAACCACATTCACGGGGTGAATTGGCACGTTTTTTTTATATCCTGGTTTGTAGCGCTAGTTTTTCCTTAAGCAATGAACCAAGTAGCCCAACAGCATATTTTACTGAAGTATCTTCCATTTCCCTGTGCCTTAGAAAATGCGGAACAGCTTAGTATCTCTCGGTACTCGCAAATTACGACTCGTCCGGGCTAGCACCGACTTTTTGGACAACAACCCTGCTGAAACGCAACTCCTGCTAAAATTCGTATATTCCTTCTCCTTACTGTCACTGTCAATGAGCTCTTCCGGGTTTACCCACTCCTGTTGTCCCTGTGCCCGATTTCAAAGGCCCGCGGGAGCTCGGTGCTTGCTTCTGTGGATGTCATTTCTTTCTGCAGTGGTGACGTTGTAACAGTAGAGACATGACCAGCACAACTGAGGAGCACCCTAGCTGTGTGCGCCTATTTGAAAAACAAAATCACAACAACCCTGTTTGAGCACGGCTAGTCCGTTGTGGCTGTCCATGCTAATGAATCACAAGGAGTTGGCGAAAGAAATCAAAACAGTGCGGCGTCGACACTGGATCATAAACCAAGCGAGCGATTCACTGAGGAAAGCTCCACAGAGTGTTCTTGAGCAGAACCTGAAAAATCGCATAGCAAAATTGTAATCAGCAAATTTATAAAGTATATCAATGGAGCAACGACCAACAACCCTCCACCAACGACTTTCTCACTGGATGATCACGCATAAAGATTCCGAACATGCCCAAGACGAATACCAACGAACTCTTCGTAAATTGCTGAAGCAACAGCGCTGCCGTATTGCCATTGGCAGCTCTCTCCCAAAAGCAATAAAACAAGGCATGTTAGAGCGCTATGGCTAGGGAATGAAACTGCGATTTTCTCTACACTACACTCCCCAAGCACTGCTCGAAATAATAAGCTAACGCGAACTCTAAAACCCCCAAAAGAGCTATGTAAGCTGCAACAAAAATATGCCCATGATAGAAACCAAATATTAGGTATGCCACACTATCCCGTTTTTCAACATAGAGTTCCGCGTAATCACACTACGATGTCACAGCGGGCACCGAGCCACCATGTCTCCAGGTGCGACGCCAAGACCGGATACAATAGTCTGACTGATCGCGCATAGAAAAGTGTGGCACAAAAATTCATGATGGAAAGATGTGCTGCAAAGTCGATTCCCAGGGAAATCTGAAAGCTCTCTGAACCCTCTGCAATTGCAGACCGGCACCAGCAGTTTAGTACGGAGTTGCCACCATAGGGTAAACTAAGCTATGTGTGAACGATAGCGCTGGTGTGAGCGAGAGTGGCGCTTAGCAAGTTCGAGCGGCCACCACCGCTCAGGATTGTGAACGCCGCTCATACAAGCCTTAACTGCCAAGAGAACTGCAGTGTTCTGGTCCAAGCTGAGCAATGCACCATCGGCGCCGATCCGCAACGTCTAAAGTGAAATATTCGGGAATATAGGATTTCAAAACTACTAAATGGGCTGAAGGCAACGTTAGAAAAAGATCGCGTTATCGGATTTGGGTGCGATGGGTATAATTCCGGGAACACGTATTTCTTTTTCTGACACATTTTGATGTTCAGTCATTTTTCTTAGTAACACGTTGCTTGAAACCCTGAAGTTCCGAGTTGCGCTCAAGTATTTTTGTTACCCAACCAGCCCGTGTGTGACACACACACGCGCCATATAGGTAAACACGGCATCATATGTTACGGCGTAAAGATTATGTGGCCCTTTTCTGAAGCCGCAGTTGTGGCTGGTGTAAGGTACAGAAAATACTGCCCTATAAAGAGTAAGGAAGGACATTCGAGGTCGCACGGCTTTTCGACCCCGCTCTTCAGAGTTGGAGTCGATTGCGTAACGCTGTGCTATTACCTCACGTTCATCGCGGTGGAAAAAAAGTTGCCCTTTATTATTCTCTTCGTGGCACATGTCGACCTCGAGGATTCGCCACGGATCGGGAGCTTCGAGGATATAATATGTGAGCTTCACAAAACTGTCAAGTGGAGACGTAAATGCTATAGAATGGTGCGTTGCGCGTGGCAAATAAACGTGGTGTAACGTGAGTATTACCTCGTGTATGCGCGCAAAGCTGGAATTTTAGGAAACAAGTGGCGTGCGGTAGTTTACTTGTTTAGGATGAGCCGCACCCCAGCCGCGAGTTGTTCTTTGATGCCTTGCGCCCACGCCTAAAAATTCGTAGCCAATAATTCCTACCCCTCGCGCCGTTCTCTGCTGTAAATCATGAACCCTTTCGTGTCTCTTCCTAGAAGCAAAGACAATACCCCTCCCCTATCAACCTTGAGAGAGAGGGCAAAGTTCCGTTTCTTCAGCACATCGCCGGAAGTGTCTTTATCCTCGATATACACTAGGTCCAATTCAGGGAGGTAAAATGTTGCCGCGTTATCCTGAAATCTCGTGCAACCGCGGTACTCATCGTAACGGTAGATGGCTTTTGAAAGGGTGCGACGTCTTTTGTCTGCGCTGGGCTGGGGGAGCCGCCCAGGCAACACTCTACTCTGACATACCACTCACGCGACCCATTCACAGGAGGAGTTAGCGCGAAACATCAAGCTCCGCCCCTCAGCCAGATTGTAGTTGCGCTCTAACATTGGTACGCCTGTACGCACCGCCCAATCCTCACACTCCAGTAGGTAGATAAACATCAGGGCCCACTCGCGCCTTATCCGGGTAATATAAAAACGACCGCAGGACACAGAAAAACATTCCGCAAAACAACGATAGATGTGTACCGACACGTAAAAATTACTACCTTCGTCGTGTTCACTGACTTTGTAATTGAAATATACGTTGATGTGCTGCCAAATAGGGCGACTTTCGACCCCTGTACTTAGCTTTTGGCCCAATTTATTGACAATACACAGTTACATACTGAAATATTTGTCGCTATTTTTAATCAACAGTTCAAGTTTAAATATTTTAGAGATAACCCGTTGGAACTGCCCCTGTGATGCGTGTTTCCGCCGAAACAGCGTGTTACCGGATTTATGCTCATTTAGAGCGCTTCAGGGATTGTAGTGATGCTGTTTTTGCTGTTTCAGAAATTTTGTGCGGGTGACCTGTAAGATTGAGAGGTTCATCTTCGCTAGTTGACTTCCTTATTGTGCTTTCTTACTTGGTGTTGTGCTTTCGTTTTTATAATTCTTAAGAAAAACCCCTACAGGTAAAATATTAAATAGGTAAATGCCTTTCAACGGCAATTTGAGCCTTTCCGAACATATTGGAGGTTTTGGGGGGTTGGTGCTTGTTTGCAAGTTTTTATAGTTCCGACTGTGCCTTTTCAGCTTTTCTTTTTATTTTGGTGAATTTTTGAAGGGCGTTGTTAAAGACAGTTTTCCGAGCCAATATTATCCATTCACAACTAAATAACATCTACGTACGATCATTTTGAAACAGAATATTTTTTTCAGCATATGCGCGTTGAGCCCCCGTTACAACATTTTGTTTTATTTTCTTCCGATGTTTATCCATAATCTGAGGGTGATATGTTGGAAGTTTCGTGTTGATTTCCTTTAGTCATTTTAGGTAGTTATTTTTTTTCAAGTTTATTTACTGTTTCCCAAATATTGTTGATTTACGCTAATACCATAAAAATTGTTACGTGGGCTAATTAGCATTTTTTGGCATAACAAGTCACCATGCTTGCGGGTCCTTAAAAAGAAAGTTATTTCCATCAAAACCAAAGTATAGGTCGGCTGACGGGGTACAGGCCACCTGTGTTATCCAACTTCACCGGGCCACCTCTGCACGACACAAGTCCGATCAGCGGTAGTTTAGAAAGAAATGAAGAAGGCAGGACGTCCATCACAATTGGGTGAGCAGAGAAGCTGTTAGGTGCACGGACCAGCAAGGGATAAAGTAATTGGCAAAGAAATTTCCGATTTGAAGAATATTTGTTTCATCCTAACCACGAGGAGAATGAAGTTGGGGTGAATGTCTGCACAATGGTTTGGTAGTTAATATATTCGGTCCACCTAATGAATTCTCCCTGTGTTAAAAAATGCTTATGGCGGTGCTTGAGACAGCGACTGCGCATGAACTGATGTCGCGGCGCGACTGACTACTGGTCGACGGCATTGAGGGTGACCATGTGTGCAGGCATATTGAGGTGCTGTCATAAGCGTGAAAAAGAGCGAGACTTTTTAATTCAGACGTTCACGAGCTATCCTCCGGGGAGATGGTCGGGATACATCGCAAGTTCTACTGACCAAATTCATTCTTTATAGTCGTGCGTGCCATGGGGCCGCCAAGTACGCTCGCCTCGTGTTTAGGCCCTAACAACTTCAATGTAAATTTCTGGCCAGTTATGATCTTCGCCTTTAACAGTGGATACCCGTATTTATGAACACGTGCTTACCAAGTGGACTCGGCCCTAGGAAAGCGAATGCTTAGAAAACGGCCAAGGATTCCCTGGACATGCGGCTCGACTCATCGCTCCACTTGTGTTCCCGACCCCACATTACTGAAACCAAGCCTGCCAGTGCCTCGACTGCCGCTCACGTGGCGGCACCTGCACCAGGGGGGAACGCTGCCAGATATCAGGCGGTATCATTGAAGCCTCCAAGTAAACACGCCATCTATTCGATGCACTCCAACCGACAGAGCTGCATGAAGGAAGGAACGCCCCGTCGTTTCCCTTGATCATGGCATATAACCCCCTTGCTTCTTATAAACCTTTTCCATTTTGGTAAAGCCGCACACACTCTAAATTGTAAAAGAGTTGAGGTTTGCTAATTAGTTTAAAAGTATTGTTTGGTAGTTAAAATTAAAGGTGGATAATAGAAAAAAACACGTTCGCTAGGTTTGGGCGGGAAAAAACGAATGAATGTACAAATCAGCTAGCATATAATTCTTCCCGGAGCCATTATGTACTCATGAAGGAAGGGGTAAATTTATTTTCTTGTTTTGCCAAGGCTGGTAGCACCGAATAAAAGTACGACGAAAATTTTTAGTTGAAGTCGAAAGCTTTCAAATGGGATAGTAAGGTCATTTTTTTCATTGCTCTGGGAAACGGCCATTCAGAGAAATAGTTTTTAACGATTAGGATTGACTATTAAAAAAGAATGCGATTGTTTATGGCCATCTTGACCTGCTAAATTATATATTTAATCTTGGAAGGCGACACTACGTAGTTGTGAGTGACCACTTCCCGCTGTCGTAAACACAAGAAATGAATTCTATTTGAATTTTACGAGAGCATCCTCTCGTTCATCGAGGATGCCATTGAACCGCCCCCTGAGTAAGAAATATCTCCGAAGACGTGCCACAATGATCGTTGTCAAAATTGTGTATGCATTAAGTACAAGGCCACGTATTTCTATTTTGAAACACCCTAATCAGTCGGCCCTCTCATCGTGCAAGGTACCTGATGTCCAGGCTTCCACGCAACACGTACAAATGCGATATGATTTTGAAAAGGTAGCGAAATGCTCCCAAACGCCTAAAATGTTCCGATTTAGCAGAAAACTTCTCTAAGTGCGATAAAATTTACTTTTGATAAAGATTTAGGAATTCTTTTTATAGCCAGAGCCTTTGGCAGTAGTTCTGCCTCAACTGTGGATGTATAATCACCGAATCAAGAAGAAAAATTCAAATTAAATCATTTGAACAAATGCCAACCACTAATTTAGATTCAGATTGCGAGCCATCAGTGTCAATGACAACGTGACCAGGAAAATAAGCAACGCGCTCTTCTAAACTGCCCTGTAGGATACGTACAGAAAGCAGCCTGGAATTTAGAGGGGATTTCTTGTCGACATAAACCGGCACCATCTTTCCTCCGCAGATAGTGGTGCAATGCAAAAGAAGTCAACGTCAGTATGGAAAACAATTCAGTTGACAAACACGAGCTCAATGAGTCTAAACTTAGGTAATGGCGTCTGCAGGAATGTAAGGGGTGGCCGTAAAAAAATACCTCGCGAACACCACTAACGCGAAACCTCAGGAGGAGCGAAGCGTGCAGTGTATAAGTGTATAATTGGCGCCTTCAAATTATGCCAACAGAGGTGAAACCGTGGGAAGGCAAAGTTATACAGCTTTGCTGGAAAAGCCTCTTCTCGTTGAAGCGCGAAGCTCGGGCGTGAGGCGTAAACGAGTGTCCCGGTGTTTTTTTTTTAATACGCGTTGCGCTCTAGCTCCAGGGATAAATGGGTTTGCTGCAATGTATTACTGCGACTACATGCGACGACGATTACGACGACGACGAGAGGAGCGAAAACAGCCCTAGCCCCTAAGGGGCTTCACCCCTCATATGGTCTGCGCTATTCCAATTGCTGAGCCTTACAACCAATCACTTCGCGAGGAAGATAACGACGACGAAATGTATGAAGATGACGCAGTATTTCAAAACTCCTTCTCTTCCGCTGCAAAACGCCTCCCACGCTCTTTACCAGCCGGTATTTTTAATGAATATTTATTCAAGTATACCGATTCTTCTGTATTGTATACACATGCATTTTAAAATGGCGAGAAAGCTGGATTAGGTATTTTTTCATAATACCTAGATTGTAGTTATTCGCTACGAATGCCAGATTAGACACCCATTTTTATGACAGAATTTTTAGCAATAGCTCTTGCTCTATGCAAAGTGCCGCAGAGTGTATAAAAAATTCTCATAATATTGGATTAGATGGCAGCTATATCGGCAATAACTTTCTCTTCCGACTCTCCATTGTACGCCACACTAATATTTTTTTCCAAGGAACGTGAAGCAGGTACGCGTCTCTTCGGTGCCTGGCCATACGGACATCAGGGGCTACGAGCTGGCGGACCATTTAGCTACTCTCCCTGTCACAACTCCCGTTCAATTCGGAATACCTAATCTGGTTCTTCTTGCATCTTCAAGATTAAGACCATATTGGCATTTAAACGCTGCTCGTTCAGACTGACTTTTATCATTTGAAGAGTATAAACATTTAAAGTTCGGGTGGAATGTTCATTTCAGTAGAATTCGGAAATGCGATGTGACTCTAACTGAGCTGTGTTGCAGGATTCCAAGGCTAAATTTCTATTTGTTCAGATTAGGACTTTCACCTACCAAACTATGCGTGTGGTACCAGGTCCCTGAAACAATGGAACATTTTTTTCTCGACTGCCGCCATTTCTCAACAGCTAGACAACTCCTTTTGAAGGACCCACTTGAGCATTTGGGGTTGACTTTTTCTATTCCACTAATATTATCTATTGGCGCATCAAATTTGGGTTTTGCAAAAAGGGATATATATATATTTGCTTATAAAATTGTCTTTCTGCTCAAGGTCGTTTGAATTGCTGAAGAGTGGTAATAATTAGGTAATTCGCGCTTTATTCATAAATAAGTTTTCTTTTACGGCCTCTTTCTGGAATTAATTTATTATTTTGATGTCCCCGTATTTCAATACCCGATGCAGCCCTGGCCAATCCTCCCTAGTGGGTACGCGCCAAAATCTTTGAGGACATCATTATGGTCATCAGTAGTTGAACGCTCCTGCGTTATGCTAACAACTGCTGTGCTTCTTTCATTCCTCGCCAGCCAATCCCGTTAGCCAAAAAGAGAAATGGACGCAAATTGGCCGGGTATGTCATTCACGAATTGAGCCGCAATTGAGGTTTTGAGCTGAAACAAAATTAGACACTTTCCTCGACACACTATAGCAATTGCTAAAGGTTATATTGTTGCTCCGTCGGGGTCAGCTGCAATAGCAGCAGTCACTTCTGATCATGCAGTCAACAGCTCTCGTTATGCACTGTACTACGAATACCACCAAAACAACGCCACCAAGCTACGCTCAGTAGGTGGCAGGGTGTCAAGAGAGAGTGTGTGTGGTCATCGAGTCCCCTAAAACTTAGGAAAAATTCTATTTGAGGTGCCGTGCAGGTAGACCCGCCAGAGAGCAACGAGACCACTCTGCACTGTGTTCGCTGCGGAAAGGAGGACATCATTCGCGTTTGAAAAGATGGAAAGACTGACTGAGCTTCTATACCATTTGATGTGACTACTTAACCAAGTATGGTAAAATCCTGCATGGAACACGGCAAATATCAGACGACCGCCCAAAACGCTTGGTATACTTTAAATGCCACAAATCTGACATATGATGAAACGATGCCTCTTTTTCGGCATCTCCGAAGCATGCTGTCATGATGAACCTGATGACATCGCTGACACTTAATTCTTCGTACCTTGCTAGAAGCCACTGAGTTGGCAAGCTTTTTTCTAGTTGTCTTTAGAATTTCAAAGAGAATGCCGCTCAAAATGAAACGGCCCGCAACGATATTCCAGAGCTCGAATCAGTGAGTGCCCCTGTCTGCAAGAACTGTGTGTCATTCAACGAGGTCATAAAGACAACGCTTTATCATGAAATTCTGTACTTTCTAATCGCGAAAGAATGGCGAAAAACTTTGTCCTTAAAATGTCTTTACGAGATACACACTGAGCTTCAAAACCTCAAAAAAGAACTTCCATCTCTTTAGGAAAATGTGTCAAGCGGTAGCAGTCGACTTCGCCGCTTCTACTAAAGCATTCCGAACGCCGAAGCCGCTCTATGAATTCCCGAGAAAAGGAAGCTTTAATCAAAGCCTTCTCCCCTCCCACCACACAGCAGATATTTGCGCAGAAAAATGCGTGTCAAAAGTGTGAGAAAAGCACTTTCACACTGGCATTACTGCTTTGGTAACCTATTTCGCCAACTCCCATGAACGGGTTTTTAATATCACGGCTGCCAGACTAAGTGCTACCGAAACCGTCTAACTTAATCTTGAGATTTATAACCTGGACTCCCACGCACTGTTGACCGGTCCAATAACCGCGGTAGATAACGGGGTAAAAATCACGATTTGATAGAGCTAAAAACGTATAACGTCAGTGACGAGTGCTAGAAAATTCCCAAAACACAAAATGGCACAATCTGTTACAACGACGTCAAGAGAGAGGGCTCACACGTCTTTGGACTGTTGTTTGTTTCTTGTCCGGAAAGACCAAGACCACGCCTTTAATCTCCTCAAACCTCTGCCCACCTATGTACTACATTCAGGCTGCAAGCACTTTCCTGAAACCTTTATTCCCACATGCGTTATCCGAAGCCAGTTGTCTAAAACAGCTTTCCGTCATTGAGATTCCCGAACCCAAATCTTCTCTGGATATCCAGTTTACACACTAAAAAATCGATATTGCATGGCACAAAGGGAAGTTTATATCTGCTTCAGAACTCATGCTGAATTTTGCGCAGCGTAAGACAAGGACAGATACAACAAGGGACACGAAGACTGTCCTTGTCTTACGCTGCGCAAAAATTCAGCATGAATTCTGAGTACCAACTAGCCCGCCTAACGGTGTTATTATTGCTTCAGAACACAACGCAGTACGTCGGCAGTGCCTCAGGAACTACTCTGAGGGGGTAATTCTGTATATCTAGATCCTAAAAATCCATAATGGAAATCTGATGAACCTTTTAAACTTTAAAAGACCTTGGGAATACATGCGTCGGCAAGGCAAAAAAACATGCATGAAAACTGACAGTTGGAGACCTATCGCTCTTACTCCTGATAAGCAAGGGACCCAAGACTTTTAAATATTTATTTCTTATGTCATCTGGTGCGCACTGGCGGCGATGCAAACGTCTGAACACAGGATTTAATTTGTCTTCCTCGGCGAGGCATGGACCAGAAATGCACAACCTGCATCGTAGGTTACGTCCTAGCTTTGGACATGGTAAACGCTTTAGGAAATGTCATCCAAAGCCGTATTCAAGAAGAGCTGGCCCTGGCATTTCCTGTGCCGTGGAACAAGCCTGTCGAAATGAAGCATGTCACAAAAAATAATAGACACCGACCAAAAGTCGGTAGACACCGCGAAAAACGATAGCCACTGACGAAAACATAAAAAAAAAACATGCAATAGACGCTTCAGTTTGCTGCGGAAGCCTTATTCACTATGGGGTAAAAGAAAGCTCTTAGAAACGTATGTATGTTTTGCACGTAATGTATGCAGCGCACGGACGACGGCGGAGGGTTCTTAATATCAATTGGGCGTTCTACGCGTTTTCTGTGTGTCCAATGACTCCGGGTAGAGGCGCGACTTCTGGTTTCTTTCCGGGTAAATATTCACTTTTCCTAGTCAGTCTAATGGGGTGACGAATCCACGTGCACGGAAACAGCACTGAACGCTGTTCGATTCGTTTGGGCATTTTCATGCTGCCTCAGTCTCGGTCTAGATTTGCTCAATTCACCAATGTACCTGTAGTCGCAATTCGTACTCGTGATATGCGAGACTGCTCCAAGGAACGATGATCTCACAAGCGTGCCTTTACCGCCTGTAATAGCGTACCTCAGGTCATAGGGATCTTAGTAAGTATGTTGGAAAGAAAACGGCGACTCCGAATAATGTCGGCGTGGTGGGTTAGGGGAAGATTAGTGCTGCTGGCTTGGCATATCTCGCGGTTGCTAATTGTGTTCTTGGGTTTTATTTCTTCACTACGCTGTATATATGTGTAAGTGGTAGCCAAAATGGTCTAAAGTCCCTTCGCTTCGGTCGCTTTGCTTGCGAACTCAAAATTTGCTGCCTTTTTTTATGGTAAGACAAATGAAATTCATTTTTAGCAAGTGGCTAGGGTCTATTGCCGGCGAGCGACCACCCGTACATATTCACAAAAGTACAAACCCACACTGTAGAAACGATACTTGGTGGTAAGAAGAGTTTACTTCCCAGTCTTTTTTTGCAGTACAACTACATATTTTAACAGCGCCCAGACATATTTACGGAGCGGGTAATTATTCGCCGTGACAGTTGTACCAGACTATTTGCACACCGGTTCACAGCCAACGCAATGTTTTGATAGGCACCCGCAAAAAGAATTCTTAGGTTTAAAATCTTAACAACTGATTAATACTTAAAAACGTCTTTCACAGAACCCATGGCATCGTCGCCCAAAAACAATAATGGGTGTAGTCGAATTTATTGTCTGCAGAATCCTCTGAAATATTTGTGTCGTGTTGTGTCAAGTGCCTTGCAAGTTATCAGGATGTGGACTACCGATATGCCTCCCCGCACTTGCTACACACGTGTCTTGGAGACTCAGTAAGGAGGTGTGAGTGCGTCGCATGTGCGTGGCCTACCCGTAACCTGGCGAAGTCGACTTCCGTGTGTCGGTTGCATGTGTCTGTTGTGTATGGTATCGAGTGTGGTTTTCTCAGGTGTAACTTCTCTGTCTAGGTATTGCAGTCTGCTTGCCATGTGTTGTGAAGGTGCTTTCTAATGTGTAGTTTGAGGTCAATGTAGGGTATTTTGATATCTGCAGTGTACCTGTAATTACACCAGCAGCGGCCATGTGATCCGCAGTCTTATTACCGGCTATCCCAGATTAGCCAGGGAACCAACACACAGCTAGTTGAAACTTCTACGCATATGCAGAGATAATGGTCTTTGGGAGGAAACTGATAACGTATTTTTTGGATTACTTTGTGGATGACAATGCTAGCACCAAACTCAATGAGCCGCTTACGAAGTCGCAGCGCAGGTTGCATGCGATGTCGAAAGCGAAGAGCCGATCCCGCTACCGTGAGACAGCAGCGAAGCACAAGTAACGTAGGAGCCAACCGTCTTAGGCAAACCTGGGGCAAGTCAAATGCTAGGCTTAACTGTTGATGAGAAGTTCGAGGCCGTTCTGCCCGAAGAGGACCAAGGCTATCTTCCTCAAAAAACCGGATCACTAGCAAGTGAGCAACGGTCATGGTTGGGGAATCAAGCGACTCTCCGCAAGTTTTCTGCCAATCCCGAATGTAAATCTTTGGATCGCCGCTCCCGAGGAAATCCCCCCGGTCGGGCTGGCGGGTAATCAGATGAAGTCGAGGATTCTCGGAATCCCGCCAGTTCGAGATGAAACATGTCGCATAAAAATGACCGACACTGACGAAAAGTACCTGGTAAAGATAAAAAGCAAACAAGAGACGTTTAAAATTTGCTGCAGAAGCCTTATGCACAATGGGGTGAAAGAAAACTTATATAAGCCTACGTATTCTTCAGCACGTAACGTATGCAGCCAACGGACGATGGCGGAGGGTTCGTTATTTCAATGGAGCGTTCTACGCGTTTTTTTGTCTTTCCAACAACTCCGGGTAGAGTCACGACTTCGGGTTTCTTTCCTGGGCGTTAAATATTCTTTTTTACTAGTCAATCTTTCCGGGCAATGATTCCACGTGCACGGCAAGAGCATTTCACGATGTTCAATTTGTTTCGGCGTCGTTCTGATGCTGCCTACGTCTGTTTCTCGAGTTGCTCAATTCACCAATGTAATGTGGGCAGGAAACTGCTGCCCCTAAGAATCAATGTCGGCGTGGTGGGTTAGGGAAAGATCAGTGCTGCTGGCTTGGCATATCTAGCGGTTCCTAATGGTGTTCTTGGGTTTGCTTTCTTCACTATGCCTTACATATGTCTACGTGGTAGCTGAAATGGTTGAAGGTCGCTTCGCTTCTCTTGCTTTGCTTGGGAACTCGAAATTCGCTCCATTTGTTCGTGGTAAGATAACTGTGCTTTATTATGAGCAAGTGGCTAGGGGCTAGCGCCGGCGAGCGATAATCGGTACACATTTAAATAAGCACAAAATCACTCTGAAGAAACGACATTATGTGGTAAGAATAGTTCGCTTCCGGTTATTTTTTTTACAGTAAAACTAAATATTTTAACAGTAAACGGTCCTACTGACGGAGTGACAGTTCTAGGAGACCGCCTGTGCATCGGTTCACAGAGAAGGCAATATTTTAGTAGGCACACGTAAGAAATATTTCTGAGCTTTTCAAACAGTTCAATATTGAGATATTGGCAAAATAGTAGTCTTTAGTAGGCGTTTTACAAATTGTACAGTATTGTTACAAACAATTTGGGTACGCAGAATATTCGGCACAACCTTTCCGGTAGGCTCTTGCTAATAGGAATTCGCTTTACATTCAATTTCGGTAGCTTTAAAACAGCCTGTTTTCTTTTGTACCCACGCAATTACACACTTTTCTTTGTAATTTTGTGGCACTGTATATAATTTTAAAGCCAAAAAACGTTCCAATCCAAGCCAATGATGAAACAAAAGCAAGCGGACATTATGGTGTGAGCCCATGACGACACGAACGGGCTTGATATGAGCCGCATAGACGTTAAAGCCAGATAACTCGCCACTGTAAATTGTAAGAAACAGTGTGCCTCAGGTCAAAATAAATCATGTGTGTCACATAAACCAGCGTGGACTTCAGTAGAATCGCCAATTGCAGTAAGTAAATTAGACAGCCGCACCAAATCAGTGAGGCGTGGACAATAAGGCGTGGCCAACATTGTGGGAGCACCGCTTTGGTAGCTTCCTGCAAAAAGAACCTTGGTTGCTTAAACAAAAGCTTAGCGCGAAGGTGGCTCAGCGGATGCCCTAGCACTTCAGGCTCTCTAAGTGTCGTAACTGGCAGCCGAAGGCGGTGCGCCCAGTTTATCAGTTCGGAGAAGTTGCCAAGAGGACTTACCTCCAGGAGCGATAACGTAGGGGCTCCAGTCAGAGCCTAAAAACAAGGAAGTTGGAAGGTTGATTGATTGATTGATTGTAGGGTTTAACGCGCCGACGCAGCGCAGGCGATGAGGCGCGCCGTAGGGGAGGGCTCCGGATTAATTTTGACCACCTGGGGTTCTTTAACGTGCGCCGAAATCTCGTACACACGGGCGTTTTCACTTTTTGCCTCCATCAGAAAAGCGGCCGCCGCGGCCGGGACTCGAACCCGCGACCTCGTGCTCAGGAAGTTGGAAGGGGATACCTTCGTTGCGCCTGAACATGCAAACCGTGAGTAATACAGTGTTCGAACGATCGCAGCACAAAAGACTTTGATCGCAAAATGTAAGGGTCCGGAGGGGCATCATTGTTGCCTGTGTGGGTATAACAGCTGTGAAAGCGCATAAACACGTATTATTCAATTTATTAATGAAGGCTACCTTGCTGAATACTCAACCGAACTTAACCTGCTGCCTTATTAAAGGACGATTAGGACGAAAAGTTACTTTGCCTAATTTTACAGAACCACGCTTTGGTTAACCACTCAGCTTCTTTGATGGATAAAGAACTTTCTTTTTGAGCGAAAAAAAAACGCAAGTAATATCGCTAGTCTTTCACGTTTCACGCTGCAGGGATGTCATATTGGCAGGAGTGGCGTGGTGTAGGCCAGCGCTAAAACATTGGGCCTCCTCGAGTTAACAGTAGTGGACGGTGCGCAGGCAGTCCGAGGAGGGCCCTCTAACCTGCAGCCCCATAGAAATACATGGAAAAATCGAGCGCCGGGTCCTATCTCGGGTAGTCCACGGGCGATGCGAGACTGGTAATGCAGGAGGCCCATTGCTACCCTTGTGTTAACTGCAAATAGGAATTTTCGTCATGCGATTCAATGGAGCTAAATTCCCCCTAATATAGCCCAGTCATTTATAATGGCAGTGGCTGTGTTCAGCGACCCCAATTGCATGAACCATACCTTGTGGCGTCATCGAAAAATCAACGAATAATTTATTAAGATTCGACAGTCCTTCATCTGACCTCCCTAATATCTTAATTATTTTTCGAAGTTTGCAATAAAATTCCCATCATTCTTATGAAGACAACATTAATATTTTAATCAACCAAGCTGGTACCTAATTCTTAGTACCCCTTTAATACTTGGGGTATAGTGAGCAATGAGATTTCAGACAGAAGTGCAGGAGCGGTTGAGCTTCGTAACATCGTGTATGTGACAGCAGTGCCTTAGCGACACCTAAACGGAAATAATAGAAGAAATTCGCACACGATGGCCAAAAAAATTGTGTAAACAAACAGAAATGAAATTTTCTGCACTTAAATACCCCTTAAGTAGGCACACACACACACACACACACAACAAAATGTGTAGAAATTTCACAGAGTGGTGTACTAATGCATTAGTATTCTTGCGTTGCTTTTTTTGTGAGATGTTTAAAGCTACAATTATCTATCAGTACCCAAATACGCTGCGCTATTTTCTTGGTTTATCGTGTTTTCTCTTTATTATCCCCAATGATGCAGTATTCTTTGGCTATTATAGAGATTTCTACTTCATAAAGGATGTATTTTTATTAAGATGCAACACTCTTCAACGTTTCGTTTGATTATTGATTTCCATTTAGGGCGTTATAACGAGAAAAATGCTACTGTATACAGCTCACGCAGGAAACTAACCCACCTTCCGCGGTCTTAAACCAAGCCGCTTTAGCGTTCTTAACATGCATACGCAGTCAGTGATTATGGTTCAGTTCTTATTTTTTTTTGCAGACAAGAGAAATACAATGCTATGAACAGGTACGCCGCAGGCAAAGCTACATTTTTCGTACGTCACTGGAAAGAGCGGAGGCAGCGGTCAGAAAAGCGTTATTCGTTCATATGCTAAAAAAAGTAAAACACGCCAAGCTTTATGGCAAGCACGCAGTGCGAAACGACGACTAAGGGCTCCATTTCCGCATGACGAACTTCAGGGTTTGCACGACGCTCGGAAGAATGGTCACTATTACCCTCACAAGTGCCTGCCCGCGAAACCTCTTTGTCTTCGGGCAAACGATTCACCCGAGGCCTACTCAGATGGCAAGTTGGGCTAGTTGTTGCAGATTATTATTCATGGTTAAAAAGACCGCACGAAGTCTAGGGAAAAAAAAGGAGGGCGACGCACTCTCACGAATGTATCATCACAAAATTCATCACGAATATAAGCCTACTCATACACCTGCGGACATGAACTTAGGTCATCATAGTCATAGCTCCTTAAGGTGGGCTATACTGCACGGCACTTACCGTACAGCTCTTCATCCGAACGAGTCCCCCGTGGCCTACCCATAGACCTGCGAACGTGAATTCAATTCTTCTCCTTGTCATCATAATCATCATTATCATCACGACTCCTTAAGGTGGACTTTACTGTATGTCGTTTGGATCAAAGAATGGACGTTCAACTCAGTTATTTTAGCTTCACCTGGAAAGTGCGCACGTTGCTAACACGCAACAGGTCCGCCTTGAGTGCTCAAATTACCAAGCAAGCCCCAAGCGTGCACATCGACGCAATTTAGTTTGCCTACAAAGCCCCCGGGATCTCCTAAGTACTACACGGAAGTTATAACAACGGATTTGGGCGAGTTGGTACATGGCGAGTGTTCGCATGAAGACTGGAGACAGGGCACAGGATGAGGGAGACACACAAAACACAATGTGTTTTAAAGCGCGCTGCCTGTCTTTTTTGTGTGGTCACCCTGCGTCTTGTGCTGCACTTTGAAGCACTTCCAAAACAACGAACATCCTATTTACACCCTGCTGGATGTCGAAGAGGATAGGATGACATTGTTCTTTTAAATATAAACCCAGGCCTACATACTGATCTAGAAGTTATCACTGTTTCCTCTCAGGAGAAGTGAGAGAACCTCCAACCTGATAAACCTATGAATGGCACGTGCGGCTGGCTGCTCTCCCGTCTTGAATGGCGAGGTCACTCGTTTTGCTGTAAATGCCTCGGTTATTTTCCAAGCAGGACAAATACGAAGTAATACATAACAATTATTCCGTTGAGAATATATGGTGATGTGTTAATGTAATAAAATAAGTGCGTTAATGAGGGCTTGTTGGTACCTAGAGTTGCCGAAGAAGCGTTCGGACGGACGAGAGAAACCGACACAGGAGTGCGCCTACGTACCTCGCCATGGCGTGTATCTTTTTGCTTCTTACATTTACAAAATGAGGTGTAAATGTGATAGCTGTAGATTCAATGTTGCAAAAAGTGTACAACTATAGTTTGTAAAATCTCGTGCTCGCCCTCGTAAAATGTAATGATCTTGGTGGTCGTTTTGTTCTCAGCAACTGAGGGCGTGTTTTCATAGCGAAAAGACAAAAAACCTTGTAATGTACCGTTTTGTCGCCGACCAGGAATAATTTCCACGGGTTCAACTCCACAGTTTCAGCTAGGCATTGCGACGTGCTAAGACAGGAATTACTAATCGCTCCCTGAATGTTTTCTATAGATAGGTTTTCCTTTCCTGTTGAGAAATACGATGATAAGATGCTGCAGCAGGATGGTGAAGACTGCGCAGAAAAGAACACGCCCTAATGAACTTAACGTCTGCTTTCAGGTATACATGCCCCCGCTCAACGTGCGTAAGCAGGCTTTTGTTGAAGTGACCGACCAGTACTGACCTTCCAGCGAGCCCTGCACTCACCAAGGATTAACGGACACAGTCAGCGCGATGACAGGTTAAAGCGCTTGTTCCCCAATGCGCTCACCTTCCCTTTAGGCAACTTCAGACAGAGTATTAGTAGACAGCGTGTGACTGAGCCCTAAGGTTCCGCAACACTCTTGTCCAGCATGATGAGGAAAGGCCGTAGAAGGGACCCGAGACCACGCCCTCCACATCCCTGCACAATATGAAGACGGAGGAATCGCGATTTTCCGGATCATCTAAACGATAGCTCATTTCACAGGTTGCGTGCATAATGGTCTATGCTACTCTATGACGTTGTACGGTGACAAGCCGAAGAACAGCGAAAATAGGTATTCGGCACTTGCGGTTACAGCTGCACAGCGGGTGGCAATGGACTTTCTCTTCAAGAAGGTCTCAAAGGCTGATGCCATCATTATACAAATTAGCTTTTACCAGCCTTTTCTTCCTCTCCTTCTTGCCCTCATGGTATTCCCCCCCATCTCAGGGAGAGCGAGAGAAAAAACCAAATAAGATTCGCTGATTGTTACGAAGGGATGGGTGATCCTTGTCTAGCGCTCCAAGAGCGAAGGGCTGCTCTGTCGATCGTTGGACACTGCTCGACGAAGTCAGCACAGGACGCTGCCTTACTGAACTGCTACAATATTCGAGTGACCCTCTCTGAAGTATCAAGCTGAGCTGTTAGTGGGGCCGCCCCCTCCGTAATTATTTGACCTTTATCTTGAACCACCGCGCTTTTTGGGCGACTTTGTTGAGAACCGTGTAGGATCAATACCAACCGCACGACACCCAATTCGTGAAGACAACTACAGGTTCATCAGCGAGTCCGTACCTACACGCCAAATCCGCCGACCGGCCGTTCGAAGTGCCGGTGTGCGTACGCTTTGCAACCATGCTTGAGAATGAAGGGGTTTCCCCCTGGCATCAAACAGCCACACACCTAAGCCGCACCTACCTACTCACAGCATCTCGGCGGGCAGGCGCTTCGGGGCCATCCTAAATTAAACAGTAAAATAATTCTTCATCCTCAGCCTTAGTTGTCTCTTTTCTTCTCAACTCATTGTGGACCCACGTTATTGACAGAATGGTGTGCCAACTTTAGACGTGCTGGTGGGGGAAGGTATAAAATTTTCCTCGTCGTCTCGGCGGGCTTGTAGCTTGCGCTCGCCTTCTCTGGCAGCAACTGCTGGGTCCTGCCTCGCGTGACGCATGCGCTCACCCTTGAATGACGTCAATGACATTTTTTATCTGAGAGCGGCTCCAAACCCAATCTTTACAATGAACACATGGCTGAAGAGAAGGTTCTCATTGTTCACAGGACCTTTTTCATCCATCATGTGGTCTTGTGCTTTTTCAACCATACTGAGCTTCGTCCATTATGCCTGATTAGCGTGAGGCATGCGCTCGACGTATCCGGCGAGAACTGGGTGTGTCCTTTCTGACACAAAGTTTTCCTAACAACGAGAGGCAGAGCAAGAGATGCTTCGCATATAAAAAATGCAGCGTACGCCGTAATCGTGGCAACACTTTCTTGGAACGACACAGACACACCATAGAGCACGTTCCTCCAAGCAAATGTCTAGTAATTATTATTCTAGTAACTGAAAGAGGGTCATGCTCGGAGCAACAACAATGCAGTGAAGATCCTTGCAGCAGCGAAGAAGAAGCAAGTTGGCTGGAATACTGTACATCAAATATCGTGATGGGGGTGAAGATTGCGTACTGCTTCTCTACCTTTTAAATCTTGTGCGTTAGTGTGAGCATTCTTCATTTGTTTAACTTCCGCGCCAAAAGCGTAAGCGTATGAATGGTGGCTTGAAACATCTGTGTTTCAGCCATATCTCCGGTTGTCCATAATTGAAAAAACGGTGTTATCTAAAAATGTGCCGGCATAGTTTCTGAATAGAACGAACAGTTGTAATTGCAACTGATGAAGTTTACGAAACGAGGTAAACATCATCAGTCACCCTTCGCTGATACCCCACTGCAAAATGAAGTTTGGGTAGCTGTTGCAGTGCCATTCTTTTTGAATTTGAGGCGAATATTCTTGGTGGAAACACAATATAAAATGCTTTAAATTGAACAGCGCATTGACGGGACTAGGAGTAGAGGCGACAAACACGAGCGCTGACTAACAACTGTTTATTTTTGAAAAGAAAGAACATTTATACAGGTACAAAAATTAGCATGGTTATCAGAAAACGGATTACAGAACGCGGGAAGGCATGGCAAACAGTCAGGGAAGCTCTTATTCAGCATGTGCGCGAAGATATGGGCGAAACGTGGGCTCCTCTTATCTGGCAAGATATGCGAGTTCCTTACCCAGCAAAGCCACCGACGGCGTGCTGCCGCATGACGATCCTCTGCTGTGAATGAGGAATGCCTCGCAAATGTCACGTGTGCGCTGGCCTTTATACCTTTTCAGGACACGGCAGGCTTCAAAATCAGGCACGCACGACTTGCAAGTTTTCACATGCTGGACAAGCATGCTGCCTGTCCCGGTTTTCAGCGAGTTGGCGTGTTCGCGCAGCGTGTCATTGAGGCATTGTCCCGTCTGGCCTATGTACGACTTTTTACAAGACAGCGGTATTTAATCGACGACCCCTTCTTCGCATTGGACAAAGGGCGTGGCGTGACTCTTAGTGCAGCGCTTGCTTGCTTCCTCCTGGTTGACTATCTTGCAAAGCCCTCCCAGCTTGTTGGGCGCTGAAAAAAGGAGAAACACACCAGAGCGGCCGACGACCTTCTTCAGGTTATGACTTACGCCGTGCACGTAGGGAATGACCGCTCCCTTCTTGTGCTCGTCCTGCGGGACCTTCTTTGTGGCCGTGTTGCGCAGATCACCCATGATTCGGTTGGCTACGCTGTGTAGGAGCTGTTCGGGATACCCGGCGGATCGGAGACGCTGGATTTGATTGTGGAACCTAATTTCAACTGTGTGCTCACAGGACATGGAGAGAGAATTCTTAAAAGCAGATGTGGCTACCGCCCTCTTCACCAACTTGGAGTGGGCCGATGAGTGCGGTAGGAGGGCCTCCTTTGATCGAGGAGCGTACGTCAAGCAGACGTGCTGACGGTCTAGGTGTAGCCGTACATCGAGGAATTGAAGCTCACCATTTGTCGGTTCCTCTTTGGTTAAGTCGAATTCTCCGAGCACTGAACAAGTTCAATGCACTCTTAATCAAGCATAACGGGGGGGGGGGGGGGGTGAAGGACACAAGGCTTTATTTTTGGTTCTGAAGAATACAGGCTTTTCTTTGGTAATATTAATTTTTACGAAGAGTTGCTGCTCCAGGAGTATAATCGCGCAAGAGTTCTGTTGGCTTTTTTGTTATATCTGGAATTTTTGGGCCAAAAAAAGGTAGGGTTAAATCGTCAGTATATATAACAAATTTGGCGTTTTCGTCAATGCGGACAACATCGTTAATATAAAGGTTGAACAGCAATGGGGCAAGTATAATGCCCTTGGGCACACCTGAACGAATGGGGTTTGTTTCGGAACGGTAGCCGTTAACTAGATCCTGTTGTTGCCGGTGCTCTAAATATGACTTTAGAAGTTTCAGGAAGCATCCCCGCAATCCGTAATTTTCAAGCTTTAAGCATAAAGTGTCATGACTAATGGAGTCGAACACTTTTGAATATTCTCTAAATATTCTGAGTGTATAACAACGTGGCTCAAATGAGTTTAAAATTATCTTTTTTTGAGTTGACAGTGCCGATTCTGCAGAGTTCTCTTTCGTGAAACCCAACTAGAAAAATGTTACTATATCATGTTTGTTAAAGAAACTGGTCATCCTGTTGTGTAATTGCTTATAAATATATTTGGAAAAAAATTAGAGATATAGATATAGGCCTGTAGTTAGATATTTTTTTTTATCACCGCCTCTAAAGATCGTGGTGACTTGAGCAATATGAAGCTTTTTTGGAAATATACGACAAGAAAAGATTTCGTTTATGATATATTCGAACGGAGAGGCAATTATACCAGGTATATGCTTCACAGGTTGTATTTGCATTTCATCAATATCACAGCTTATGCTGTTGTTAAGTAGTTGGAGCGTTTTCGATTTTCCGTCCCATATAATCCATACAGCTGCTGGAATGAGGATTTCTTGGAGCAGACACAAAGAAGTCATTCAAAGTGTCCGGAAATTCTGTACCTTCCATAATGTTGCCATTTCCACTAACCTTATCAAAATTGGGGCGGTGGTTGGGATTTAGAAATTGCTTAAGCGTTTCCAGATAACAACTGTTTTTTTAATTACTTTTTGATTAAACAAGGTGTGTATGTACGCTCTCTTAGCGCTGCGTGTTACCAAATTAGCCTTGTTCCTGCAAGCTTTAAATTTCCTGAGGTCATGCGATTGTGTAGTTTTAGAAATTTATATTTGTAAAACTACAAAATCTATTTATATTTCTAAAAGCATGTATTTTTATACATAACTTCTTCAGCTCTTAATGCTTTTAAGCATTCTTTCTGTATGTATGGTTTCTGCGCCTTAGAAGTTGCTTTCTTTTCTCGTAGGGGAAGCACTCTGTATTTTTTTTCAAATGTCTTAAAAAGGGGTGCCTATGACTCATCTGGGTTTAACTGTGCTTATACCTCGTTGCCAAGCGACTTTCTCAAATTTGCTCTCAATGTTTTGTACCGTAGATTTATTGATATTCCTGACATGTTTAGGTAACAACGGGTTGTTGTACTTCGTATTTGGCGTTAAATTATTCGTGAATAAGTAAAGTATACTAGAAGATGATCCACAATATGAGCAGATGTGGTGCCAAACGCCTGGATTTTTTATTGCATTGGTGGTAAATGTGTCGAGGAGTGTCGCTGTGTTTTCTGTGATACGAGTAGGTTCACATATCACACTTACACAAGCATTGCTTTCTATAATTAAACACAGCTTTTTATGAATTGAGGAAGATTCGAGAAGGTTTACGTTAATGTCACCGCCGAGAACTAAGTTGAGGATATGCTGGTTTACCCAACTCAAAACCCATCAAGAACGGAAAAAAAATTAACAGTAGTTCCACAGGGGGGGGGGGGGGGGCGGTATGTGACTCAAAACACCGATGTGTCGCATTGCACACAAAGCAATTCATAATGCCCGGTTGTTAAAGAAAATTCTTCCAGAGGCCAAGTTAACATCTCGATACTAGCAGAACTCTCCCACCCTCTTTTCCGGGACGATTCAAGAAAAAAATTAGTATCCGGGCATGCGCAATACCTCATAACCATGCCTTACCCACGTTTCCGTTATGAAGATAACGTCAAACGGAAAGTGTAAATTTTCCAAGAAAGCGCATATTACGTCTTCCTTATTTTGGGCCAACTGGGCATTGAAATGAAGAAAGGAATGTCGAGGTGTTTGTGCGGCTGAGAAGCGGCTAAATTCGTGCGATGTTAAATGCCCGTTTCTTTCCATCCCTTCTATTCTGGCATTCATTATCCTACCTCTGCTGTCTGTATTTATTGCATCATGTCAATATCTTCGAGGCATGAGATGCACAGTATGCGTGATGACCCTGTTTTCTGGCCGGAGATTTTACCGTTCCTGGTCCAAACATAGCGCCATCCCGAGTATTTCTTCTTTGCAAGTTCAGTGCCAAGAAGCTTTTTTAGTGCATGGCAAAGGTGGTCATTCAAGAAAATTGGGGCTTGCTGCCGGAAGCCAAAGAGGTTGTCGGAAGACGCTTCTTCTACGCCTTTTAAAGGACACTTTCACGTTTAGTGCGGCTGGAGAACTGTACAATTATGTTTGATTGTTAAATATCCCTGCAAGGGGCGTGGTGGCATACTTAGATGTCATCTTCAGGGATGGATTCCTCAACAGAATGCCCACCCCCATTGCCCATGTGATGATGAATGGACGTTCGTCACGCTTTCATGTGCTGTCGGACGAGAAAGGAGGCGCCAGAGACGTTGTGAAGAAGGAAAAAGAAAATCAGATGTTTATCTGTTCCACAAGTCCTGAGTCACGGGAGCGGGAAAACAAAGTACATCGTCATTTCGCGTCAGTCTCACGTGACAAGTGACCCCAAAATACAGTTCGGCAATTCTCGAGCTACTGTCTGTTCTGCCCCACACCAACGTCCCTCGCGAGTAGAGTTCGGGATAATCAAAGCCGTCGTCTCACAGACAGGTCCCGACGCCTTCTCGTCGTCAGTTCATGTGGCCGTCGAAGCGAGCGAGGGCAGGTGTGGCACGACTGCTGCAACTGGATCGTCGCCGGCACACAGCTGCTCTACCGTGTGCGGCGCTTGCCACGGGACAGCGCACCGATGTCTGATCCCAGCTGAGCTCGCGAGGACCACATCCCACGAACGACCCCGGAGATGAGCGCCTCGGTAGCGTCGGCCAAGGCCCGCACTCGGCAACTGCGCCCTGGCAGGAGCCGCTCGACAGGCCGCCCCTTGGTCCTGGAACAAGCCACCAGGACCGGATGAGGTAGACACGCCCTGGGTGAAGGCCCGCAGCAGGAACGACGGCAGGAGCTCTTCCTCTGGAACGTCCCCCAGCCCGTGGTTCCGTGGCACGAGCCTCTTCGCACGTCCCACTCGTAGCCCTTCTGGCTTCGTTCTCCTCTTCCCTCGATTTTTGCCCAGCTGTCGCGCCACCTGCCCACAGCCCGTCGTCTTCTCTTCCGTGTTGCACTGGTAGCTTGTGTTCACTCACGGCCCATGTCACAGTGTAATAATTAAAAAAAACACACAAGGGGAAAAAAAACGAAACTTGAGTCTTTTCCTCACAATATCCCCCTGCTCAAGAAAGTTATTTGGAAAAAACAACTTGTCCACAAGCGCACGGAGTACGAATGCACACACACGTCCAGAAGTAGATAAAAAAAACATTGCTCACAGATGTCCGTTCAGTTCAGGGAAAATGTGACCCATCCAGGAAACCAAAATTGTGCAAACGAGTTCGTTTTGAAACGGTGGAACGAAGGGATGAGACGGTAGGTGGAAGTCAAATGCGGCTGAGGTAGTCGGCCCCTACGTTGTCGGAGCCCTTAATGTATTCCACCACGAAGTCATACTCAGTGAGTAACAGACTCCAGCGGAGCACTCGGCTATTTGTTTGTTTCGCAGAGTTTATGTAAGCGAGAGGCTGGTGGTCAGTTTGCAGCACGAATCTCTTTTCAAACAGATAAACATGAAACTTTTGAATGGCCCACACAAGTGCTAGCGCTTCTCTTTCGATCGTGGAGTAGCGAGCTTCTCGCTCGAGGAGCTTTCGACTAGCGTAGGCTACTGGATGTAAGACACCTTCGTGGCGCTGCATTAAAACAGCTCCAACACTAGAGGATGATGCATCCGTGCGTAGGATGAAAGGCTCCTGTAAGTGCGGTGACCGTAATACCGGGCTCGATGAGAGGAGTCGTTGTAGTGCTACAAACGCTTGCTCGTGGCATTCTTTCCAGGTGACCTTGTTAGGACCTCGTTTCCTGGCGAGTTCCGTCAGAGGGGCGACCACAGTGGAGTAATTGGGTACGAAGTCCCGGTAATATCCAGTTAAGCCAAGAAAAGAGCGAACTTCTTTTTTCGTCTGTGGTCTTTTTGCAGCCTGGATTTTCTCTAACGTCAAAACCTGGGGCCTGAGAAGATTGTTCCCCACAATGTGCCCCAAAAACTTTACTTCAGCGAAAGCCACCTCACTTTTGGAAGGCTTTATCGTCAAATCAGCAGCCCTAACACGTTCCAGAAACAGTGTGAGCGTGGTAATGTGCTCTTCCCAGGTTTTGGTAGCTATTAGCACATCGTCAAAATAGTGATAGATGTTTGGTATTCCTTCTACAACTCGTCTCATCAGTCGGGTAAAGACCGCAGGTGCAGTCTTGATGCCGAACGGCATGAATCTGAACTGATAGAGACCAGAAGAAGCTTGAAACGCGGTTAAGGGTTTCGATGCGTCTTGCATGGGCACCTGCCAATACCCTTTCGTGAAGTCAAACTTCGAGAAGTAGCGGCTTTGGCCCAGTTTGGCAAACATCATGTCCACTCGAGGTATCGGTTCGTTGTCCGTCACTACGACTCGGTTTAGCTGCCTGAAGTCAATACAGAGCCGAATGCTCCCGTCTTTCTTCTTCACCACGACGATTGGTGCTTGATAAGGTGAATCCGAAGGTTCAATTATTCCTTGCGCTAACATGTCCTGAACTTCCTGCTCTACAGCTTCTTGGATAGCAAATGGTATGGGGTACGGACGTACCTTTACCGGCGTTTCAGTGGTTAGGCGCAACTTGCATTCGACAACGTTTGTTTTTCCCGGTACATCCGAAAACACGTCGGAAAACTCTTCCAGCAGTTTGTTAATCTGGTTTTTCTGCTGATCGTTTAAGGTCGTTGCTACTTCTACATTTCGATATGTTTCCAGTTGATGTAGAGCAGCAAAGGGTATGTCCTGGTCATCAGTAGTGTCCGTCTGAACAGTAACGGCAGCGTGTTGCGGTACTGCAGTCTCGGACTCTCTTTCCTCGTACTTCTTTAGAAGGTTAATGTGAAATAGGCTCCTCCGGGCCCCAAGGTCTACCAGGTAGTCATATTGACTGTGTTTGGCGACGATCGTGAAGGGTCCCTTCCATGTTAATATCAGCTTGTTCTTATCTGCAGGTAGAAGCAGCAGTACCTTGTCCCCTGCTGCTAGTTGTCGAACTTTTGTTCTTCTGTCGTAATACTTCTTTTGTGTCATTTTAGCCTTCTGGAGTTCTTCATTGGCCACCTTGCAGGTGTTCTGCAGTCGCTCCTTAAGCTCTACGACATATCCGTATGTTGTCTTCGTATCGCAATCAATGTTGGCCCCTGTCCACAGTTCCTTAAGAATTGACATCGGTCCCCGTACGAAGCGACCATAGAGGAGATCGAATGGGGAGAATCCCAGGCTCCTTTGTGGAACTTCACGGTATGCGAAGAGCAATGGAGCTAGGTATCTATGCCATTGTTTCGGCTTTTCCTGGCACATACGGCGTACCATTTGTTTTAGAGTTCCATAAAACCTTTCCACCAGTCCGTTGGCCATTGGGTGATAGGGAGTTGTGGGTAGTTGCCGAAACGAGAGCAGTCGCCCCAGTTCCTGCATAAGGCTCGAGGTGAACGACTTCCCACGGTCGCTCACTATTTCTCGCGGAACTCCGACACGGGAAAACATTTCTACAAGCGCTTCCGCTACCCGCTCGGTCTCAATACTTGGTAGTGCTACCGCATCCGGGTAACGCGTAGCGACGTCTACCATCGTTAATATGTATCGGTTTCCCTTAGATGAAGTTGGGGACAGAGGGCCGATAATGTCAATTGCGACCCGCTGAAATGGCGTGTCGATGATGGGCATACTTCCCAAAGGAACTCTACCGACGAGGTGTTTTGGTACCGTCCTTTGGCAGATGTGGCGCGACTTTACGAAACGTATAACATCGGCCTGTACACCCGGCGAATAAAATTCTTCAAGGACCCGGTCTGCAGTCCTTCGTTGCCCCTGGTGACCAGCCAGAAGACCTTCATGAGCCATCTTCATCACGCTGTTCCGGAGATTCTTGGGGACTACAAGTTGCTCCAAGTCTCGCCGTTCTGCCGTGTGGTGGCGTCGGAAAAGAACGTCACGTATCAGCACACACTCAGTGACTGCCGAATTTTTGGACGTGATTTTCCTTCCCACAGCCGTGAAACAAGTTTCCAGCGTGGGGTCTGCGCGCTGCAATTTCCGTAATTCTTCCGGGATGATTTCTAAGGGGTTGATCTCTGGCACAAGCAGTTCTCTTGGCTTTTTCCCTTCTTTACCTGCAGCTGCTGACACGTTCCCTTGCCGTTCTCTATTCAAAGCGGTTGTGTCTTCAGGTTCCTCTTTACGGCCAACATGCTGATGGTCAGTCTAAGAAAGACTCGGTTGATGTTCCGGCTTCGCGATATGCTGTGGGTCCGAACGTACTCCCGAAATGTTTCCCAGCACTACTTCGTACAACGGGTTCTCCATGCAAACAGCAAACACCTCTCCCTTAAAGAGCGGCGAATCGACGTACACCCTAGCCTCTGGTAGGCTCTTTGCAGACCGGTCTAGTAAGCAGATGGTACGGGTGCTACCAGTCAGTTTGCAGTCTGGTACGAGTGACCGTTTCACTACTACGGTATTACATCCGGTATCCCGTAATACAGTAACAGGTGTTCCCTCCAGATAGCCCTCTACTGTCGGTAACGGCTTCGAACCTCCATCGCAAGTTGTACTGTTTTGGGTACTATCGCACATGTCATGACTATGATTGACCTGTTGCTTGTCATCCCCAGGCTCCATCGTTTCGTCATGCTGCGCTTTCTGGGGTCCTAAGACGGAGCATGATGCTTCCCCACGTTTTCCAGAATTTTCAGGGCAATTCTCTGGTCGGTGTCCTGTCCTCTTACACTTCCAGCACGGTGGTGACTTCTGTGCTCGTGATTTTGACCAACAATCCGAAGCTCGGTGACCCGGCTTGTTGCACAGAAAGCAAAGCGGCTTTCCTTTGCTTTCGTTCATGGTGCCAGCTTTGGCAGCAACCATCGGTTTCCCCTTTCCTTCCTTTCCTCGAGCGAGATTCACGATTCCTTGGGCTTCCAAGTACTGGTCTGCTGTTGTCGCCAACATGTCCAGGTTATTACTTCCCCGCTCCTTCAGGAAGATCGCCAACCTCTCGTCGCACCGCCTGAGAAATTGCTCGGAGATCATCTTGTCTCGTAGTGCATCGTAAGTCTTCGGAGTCTTCGCCAGCTCTTGCCAATGGTCGAAGTACCCAGAGAGACGTCCCGCGAACTGTCGACCCGTCTCGGCATTCTCGGGCCGCGCATCCCTAAACTTCAAGCGCTATCCCTCTTCCGTGTATCGGAACCGTTGGAGCAGCGTCCGTGCTGTCTTCGGCAGACATCTGCCCGATCACGGTCAAGGCTTCTCACGTCAGGCATAAGCTCAAGGACAAAGCCCACTTGTCGGTTGGCCACCCTTGACTCGTAGCAACTCTTTCAAATCTCTGGATGTATGCATCCAGTTCATCCGTACCCTCATTATAGGGAGGAATCATCTTGTGCGGGCTTTTAAAACTCTGACCGGAACCTACACTCTCATCCACCAAACTCGCGCTCGGACGCTGCGCCTCCGAAACTCGGCGTCGCTCCTCAAGGAGGAGTCGCTCAGCCTCCAAGCGAGCCATTTCTCGCTCATGCTCAGCCTGTGCTGCTATGCATGCCTCTTCTCTTTCTTTTGCTCGTTGCGCCCTCATATCTTTTTGTTCATCGGTCACCCATGCCCGCAACGCCTCTCCACTCAGACCCATCTCCTTTCCTAGCTCCACTAACGTTCTCTTCTCTTCCATTCTCGTCCTTACACAAGAACAGCGTGAGGCTCTCAGATGTAGCGAGAGAGATTCGTCCTGTCGCGGACGCCAGGAATTGTGATGGTGAATGGACGTTCGTCACGCTTTCATGTGCTGTCGGACGAGAAAGGAGGCGCCAGAGGCGTTGTGAAGAAGGAAAAAGAAAATCAGATGTTTATCTGTTCCACAAGTCCTGAGTCACGGGAGCGGGAAAACAAAGTACATCGTTATTTCGCGTCAGGCTCACGTGACAAGTGACCCCAAAATACAGTTCGGCAATTCTCGAGCTACTGTCTGTTCTGCCCCACACCAACGTCCCTCGCGAGTAGGGTTCGGGATAATCAAAGCCGTCGTCTCACAGACAGGTCCCGACGCCTTCTCGTGGTCAGTTGATGTGGCCGTCGAAGCGAGCGAGGGCAGGTGTGGCACGACTGCTGCAACTGGATCGTCGCCGGCACACAGCTGCTCTACCGTGTGCGGCGCTTCCCACGGGACAGCGCACCGATGTCTGATCCCAGCTGAGCTCGCGAGGACCACGTCCCACGAACGACCCCGGAGATGAGCGCCTCGGTAGCGTCGGCCAAGGCCCGCACTCGGCAACTGCGCCCTGGCAGGAGCCGCTCGACAGGCCGCCCCTTGGTCCTGGAACAAGCCACCAGGACCGGATGAGGTAGGCACGCCCTGTTTGAAGGCCCGCAGCAGGAACGACGGCAGGAGCTCTTCCTCTGGAACGTCCCCCAGCCCGTGGTTCCGTGGCACGAGCCTCTTCGCACGTCCCACTCGTAGCCCTTCTGGCTTCGTTCTCCTCTTCCCTCGATTTTTGCCCAGCTGTCGCGCCACCTGCCCACAGCCCGTCGTCTTCTCTTCCGTGTTGCACTGGTAGCTTGAGCTCACTCACGCCCAAGTCACAGTGCAATAATTTAAAAAAAACACACAAGGGGAAAAAAACGAAACTTGGGTCTTTTCCTCACAGCCCACCACAGAATACCACGTAGGCTTTCATTTTGAGCTACAGGTACACCTTGTATTTCAATGTGTCGGTTTTTCGAGTACTGCTCTAGCTCTACGATTCGTTTTTCATGACCAGTAGCTTGCGACTGAAGTGACTGGTTGATTTCACAAAGTTCACTATTTTCTTTTTTTAGTCCAGTGCAGAGAGAGGTAAGCTCCTTGAAATGTTGGTTGGAAAATTTAGGACTTGTTTTATTCTCTCGGTTTTCCTTCCTCATTTCCCGCTCAAGTGACGCTCGCATGTCCCGTAAATCATGGCGGACATTCCTCACTGCATTTTCAATTTCTTTTTTACCATGTGTGCTCATCCACACTTTGGCAGCCGTGCAGTGCAACTAAGTGAGAGCGTGCAAGTACAATAGATAAAGTTCCAACCTGCAAGGTAGGGAAAGCGAGCATAAGTGCTGGGTCTACTGACCTGCCACAGCTTCCAAGTATTCCTCATCCAGTATTCTTCGTCCGCTATTCTACCCGGTATTTTTGATCAACGTCTAGTTTGCGCAGCATTTTCTTATTTTTAGGATTATTAAATTGCGTTTGTAGTTTTTACGCTAGCGCTAAACTAAGAAGAATTAAACTTCCGGGTCTCCAATTTCACCATAGCTCCGCGCAATCTCAGTCTAACAGTGGTAGATTAAGCCCATGTTTTTCTTAAGTGATACACCTTATTCCCCAAAAACAGCCATAAACAATGCCTTCACGTACTTTTCCTTAAATCGGTCATTCCTTAAACTTACGCATCAACCGCCTCTA
This sequence comes from Haemaphysalis longicornis, assembly GCF_048455015.1. Classification (NCBI taxonomy): domain Eukaryota; kingdom Metazoa; phylum Arthropoda; class Arachnida; order Ixodida; family Ixodidae; genus Haemaphysalis; species Haemaphysalis longicornis. The sequence continues at coordinate 504,285 of NW_027526245.1, forward strand.
CAACGTGTAGGCGCTTTCTACAACCATAACTTATAACAAAATTAATCCACTCTAGAACAAATACCCATACTACAATCTTCGCAATCACGCACCCGTATTCACACCAACCCGGCTTTAAAAATGCGGCGTTTCTAACATGAAAAAAAGGTAATTTAAAACGAGCCACTAACTGAATTCGCAGCCCGTGCTTGGCTAACCCCACCCGCTAAACCGCAAGAGAACATAAAAGCGTATGCAGACAACGACAGAGAGGCGACGAGTCGACACACAACACTAACTTCAAAATGGGTTTATTCGAAGGACAGGAGCATGTATACTATCTCAAAAGTACAGAAAATATCCGCCAATGCCGACATGATGAGGGCGTGCATGTTAGAGAGCGTAAACTTAATATCTGAAAAACTAAGCAAGCGCGCATTTCCGCACGACGGCCACGCTTTCAGAATCATATTATCTTCAGTTATCTGCCTCAGATTGGGCTCTGAATGACCATTTCATTATATGTAGCGAAACGTGTCCTCAATAGTGCAAATAATACAAGTATTTTCAGAGGACTAACATCAGAAAAATAGCAGTGACTCCACATTGGTACAACACTTCGATCTGTAAAAGAAAAATTGCCAAAGGGATGGTGTGCTCTCTGAACCTGAGAACTACGCATAATTACTTCACCATTTGCATAACATCGGCGATGTGTGCAAAGCTACCACAAACGCCTTTGTATAATGCGCGTCGGGATAGTGTATGACGTTCTACTCTCGTGTAGACTGGCATTTTCGATCAAACGACTGGCGTCTGTACTTCATTTTAAAAGATTATCTGTTTCATTACGGTTCATTGCATTGGGTTTGAACATTCCACGCGGTCAGGAGCCTTATAACCTTTTGTTTTGGCTATTGCAGGTTTCAGTTGTGCTCTGCTGATAGGCTCTAAAACGACTTTTAACGTTCGTGAGCCCATCGGAATCTTTATTCGGGAATGAGTGAGTAAGTGAGTCGTAAGCAAACCGGCGGACCTAACTTTGCAAGGCGTGCCGGATTTTTCTCCAGCCTGGAAGCCCCTTTAAAAATTATCGCGGCACATCACCAAAAGTCACAGAGGTTTGTGTTCGCAGAACATTTTAGAACAACGCATAATACATCTCTCCTAGCGATCCAGTGTTCTTTTGGGAGCAGTATGTTTTCGAAGCAGGAATTCGGGGTCTGTGTTTCAAGTTATTTAAATTAAGCCGGGCACTCCATCGCACGCACTAAGCAGTCTATGAAAAAAACCGCCTTATGTAACCAAGCACATCACACGCTGGACGCCAGGTCGAAAAGCATTGATTCAATTTAAAAAGCGAAGCCGGTGTTATGGCTGAATTTTTGTGGATGCGCAGCAGTAACCAGGCCTCTTGTCCTTTCATTCCTATAGTATCCCATGTTACTAACCCTGCATTCGAATTTGCCATTTCGCAGATGGCGTGTACCGCTGAAATCTTGCCGCCAATGGTCCATTTTTGTGCATTTTGCTGCTAGGAAGGTTTGATTCATGAACACTGACAAATACGGACATTGTCCGTGTTTGTCAGTTAAAATGTCACAAATACGGACATTGTTCATAAAGGCAACAGACATTGCACCTCATGAGATACGCGTTGGGCGTATCTTACGGAGGGCAAAGTCCGTAGCACGTGCAGCGGGTCGTTTAGAGGACTTCACGCCCGTTGCGTACCAAATGCTTCGCGGAACACGATGACCTGCAGCCGATTTCGGTTCATTCATTCTGGATGTGCGTGGAGGTTGTGGCCTCGCGGCGAGATGATTCAAAGATGGAGAGACATTACTTATCCCGGTTCCATCCTCCTGCTGCAGCGCAATGCACCAACCGGCCATATAAAGAAAAAAATGGGGCTACTCTACTCTGCTTACATGTTTTGAATGCACAGGCGTTATGGCGTCTCCTGGGAATCCGTATCAGAGTTATTTACTGCTACATGATATTTGCGTCCCTTGGTATTCATGTCTTCGTCTTGTGGCTCTCCTTCCTGTATTTTTCGCCTCCTTGGCTTCGGTCCCGTCGTGCATGCGTGGTTGACGGCGTAGAGCCGGTACCAAAACTGGCGGAACGTCACACGTAGTAGCCATTTTGCAGTACAAGGCGATGCGAAAATTTCTTTTACAAACCTACTGGCGCCACTCCCCGCCATTACTGCCACAGAATCAGCGTTCTCCGTGGCTGTGGTGCACATTTTATTCTCACGGGCATTTACGCGGTCCTCTGATAGCGCCGGGCTTTTCTCCGAGGGATCATGACAACGACTTCGCTCGCACTTGAGTTTCTAAACAAAGTTCTCTCTCTCCCTCTCCCTCTCTCTCTCTCCCTCTCTGTGTGTGTGTGTGTGTGTGTGTCTCGGTCTCTGTGTCTCTATCTCTCCCGTGAAATTACGCGCATCTCTTTCCTAATGACTGTACCTTCAAGGGTACCATGACGCACCCAATAGGAACACCTTTGCTGAGCCGTAACCGTGGAGATGTCGTAACGTCAGAGTAGTGCATTCGTCTCACACCCCAGATGCCGGCGATCGATTTCCAAGCAGACCAAAAAAGTTGAAGACCCTATTTCACAAGCGATTATTAAAGACGATAGTATTTCTTGGGTTACTTAAACAAAGAAATTTTGGTCTGTCTGTATGTCTGTCTGTCCGTCTGTCTGTCTGTGACTCGATTCAGCCACCCGGCCAAAGCAAAAAAATGCAGAATGAAAATTAATGCAGAAGTGGTATTTGCAGCGTCCCTTAATAAACATTCAAACCTGCTTGACTTTTGCGACATTTAATACTTCATCAACAGCAGAAAAAGAATTCACTCCGCCGTCGCCTGCTGTCGCCCGCGCCACTATAGCTTCTGGCGCCATTTTAAGAAAGCAACCGGCAATAGTTACGCAAAGTTCCGCTAGAAAGGTTCTACGTTCTGCTTGCAACATACGTGGAGTAGGGAAACGCGGTTCTATAAAAGTTGAAGTAGGGCGCCTCGATGAATGCGCGTCTTCGCCGTACGGCAGCGTTCTCATCGAGACACCCGGTTTGGAGCAGTCGAACGCGGGAAATTTAAAATGATTAAACAAACATTTGGCGTCTTTACCTTGGGAGGAGCACGACGCAAGAGGAACAACATGAGAGGTAAGCGGTAAAGCGAAGGGAGGCATTTACTTTGCAAAAGCCGATAAAGACTATCGTCTTTTGACGGCATTTGCAACGAAAGGAGCAGATACGCGGCCAATTTTTTATTCGTTTACAGGAATCTCGTCTGGAAATTTGACGTCAATGCGACACTTTCTAACGTTTTAATTTTATTTATTTGAGTACCCTAAAGGTCTGCTTGGCATTACATAGGGGAGGATACAATTTATAAAAGGTATACGTCAATACGTATTAAAAAACCGCACACGGCGATCAGACACAACTGCGTCAAAGATACATTTAGAAAAAAAAAGAACAAGAAAGGACAGGGAATTATCACACAGCGCATTTCACATTTGCAGTACATTTCTATGTCAAGAAGGACACATGGCAGTTGATCATCAACGTTGTGCTGGTAAACAAGATATAACGACAGGGCTCACAAGAAGTGTCCGTTGGAATCTTGCACATTCAGAAATGGGCGCAGGGCAGATTGCAATGCAGACGGGTCATTTATCGTTACAACCTCGCGGGGTAGCTCGTTCCACTCGCTTACCGATAACACAAAAGGGGAATTTCGGTACTTTTTAGTACTTGCGAATATGGGCGAGACATTACAATTGTGGTCAGTGCGATCGGACACATAATGGGCTGGAAAAATATCAGCACACAAAAAAGTTGTAACACCATGATAAAGAGAGTAAACAAAAGTCAAACGAAAGAATTTACCAGGAGTGCTAATGTCTGGAAGATTAAAAATCTGTTTTAATACCGGTACACTTTGATATGGCGAGTATGAGCGCAGAATGAAGCGGGCAGCCTTATTTTGAATGATCTCAATACAGTCGCACAGAATAGCTGTGTGAGGGTTCCAAATAATAGAAGCATAATCGAGGGTTGTACGTAGAAGGGAAATGTATGCGCGAAGTCTAGTGTCACGGTTCGCAAGGTAGAAACGGCGCTTTAAAAGCCAAGTTTTTTTAGTGCCTTGTTTGTTATGAACTGAATTAGCCTCTCGACTGGGGCCAGTTGGTTAATTCTGAACTTAAACAACAGCGCAAATGACAAGGACTTTTCTGTGCTTCTTTCTTAGTCCTTGTCATTTGCGCTGTTGTTTAAGTTCTGTTGTTTGTTATGTGTTCGATATGCATGGCCCAGTTTAAATCAGGAGTAAATATCACACCTAGATGCTTGAAAGAATTGGTTCGTTCAATTGTTGAACTGCATAAGGTGTATTGATGAAATGGAGTATTTAGCTTCAAGAAAAATGTCATGACCTTATCTTTTTTTCCGCGATAATTTCCATTTTCCACACGTGGCACTATTCAGCTAGTGTATTTAAATCACTTTGTAAAATAGCTACGTCATCGGTGGTAGTTATCTCACTATAAATTATAGAATCATCGTCAAACAGCCGTGTTGTATGTTATATTGTTCGCAATGTCATTATATATATAAGAAATAATAAAGGCCCTAGAACTGAATCATGAAGTACTCCTGACCTAACGCAACAGGAACTGGGGATAATATTATTTATATTTACTTTTTGAGAGTGACCAGACAGACATTCATTATTCCAGCGGGCAGTTTTCGCGTTTAACGTTAGGCAATTTATTTTTTTGATGAGCCGTTTGTGAGGAACGCGGTTGAAGGATTTGAAGAAATCGATAGATACCGCATCTGTGTAAACCAATTTTTGCAAATAGTCATGTAAGTCTATGGTTAATTCAAACAACTGTGTTTCCCAAGACCGCTTGTGCTTGAACCGATGCTGATTAAGGAATAACCGTTTATTAGTATTGGCATGTCTCATTAGGGAGTAAATTATGTGTTCAAGGAGTTTACAACAAACTGATGTGAGAAAAATCGAGCGGTAGTTTTTGGAGATCAGTGTTCAGAGGATTTATAAATGGGTTTAACATGTCCAGATTTCCAATCTTCAGGGACGCACCTCTAATCAAGCGATTGTTGAAAAATTAGGGACAATGAAAACGAGGACACGTGAATACTTAATTTTAGCAGTTTTGAGCTGATGCATTCAGGTGCAGGGCTGGAGCGAAGCAGAAGTCTAGCAATCACACGGGATACACCAACTTCAGTAACGATGATGGGCTCGCTAGTGTAGTTATTTTATTAGGAGCGGCGGTACAGGACTCATCAAAGGGGGGTTCGTCGGTAAAAACTTCACCAAAGACATTGTTTAAAACGTGGGCACAATCTGAGGTGGGTACAATGCAACCATTTGCGTCCTTTAGTGTCATTAAAATGTCCGTATCTTAAGTTTTAATTACGCGCGAAAACTTTTTTCGATCACATTTTAACAATTGGGCAGCGTATCACTGAAATAATATTCCTTAGCTTCTTTAATGGCTTTTTCCAACTCCAGAGCTAATTCTTTTTACTTCTTCCAAGTACTGACACTGTTGTTTTGCGAAGCCTTTTTGTAAGCTCTTTTCTGTTTATATAGGCACTGTTTACCCTTTTTCGTAAACCAAGAAGCGCTTCTTTCTGATGTGAAAGATACCACTGGAATGCACGTATTTTCAATTCTCTTCAGGAAGTCACAAAGCACTATACAGTTTTCATTAGTTGTGCGATTATTAAACTCCCTCGAAAAGGAGCTCGAAAACTCAGTTAGCATATAGTTAATTTTTTCACAATCTGCTTTCTTGTAATAATTATGCGTTTAGACTTTGTTTTCTTGTAATACGTACGCAGACGTAGGCAGTATCGTTCTGATGCTGCCTACGTCTGTTTCTCGAGTTGCTCAATTCACCAATGTAATGTGGGCAGGAAACTGCTGCCCCTAAGAATCAATGTCGGCGTGGTAGGTTAGGGAAAGATCAGTGCTGCTGGCTTGGCATATCTAGCGGTTCCTAATGGTGTTCTTCGGTTTGCTTTCTTCACTATGCCTTACATATGTCTACGTGGTAGCTGAAATGGTTGAAGGTCGCTTCGCTTCTCTTGCTTTGCTTGGGAACTCGAAATTCGCTCCATTTGTTCGTGGTAAGATAACTGTGCTTTATTATGAGCAAGTGGCTAGGGGCTAGCGCCGGCGAGCGATAATCGGTACACATTTACATAAGCACAAAATCACTCTGAAGAAACGACATTATGTGGTAAGAATAGTTCGCTTCCGGTTATTTTTTTTACAGTAAAACTAAATATTTTAACAGTAAACGGTCCTACTGACGGAGTGACAGTTCTAGGAGACCGCCTGTGCATCGGTTCACAGAGAAGGCAATATTTTAGTAGGCACACGTAAGAAATTTTTCTGAGCTTTTCAAACAGTTCAATATTGAGATATTGGCAAAATAGGAGTCTTTAGGAGGCGTTTTACAAATTGTACAGTATTGTTACAAACAATCTGGGTACGCAGAATATTCGGCACAACCTTTCCGGTAGACTCTCGCTAATAGGAATACGCTTTACATTCAATTTGGGTAGCTTTAAAACAGCCTGTTTTCTTTTGTACCCAGGATATTACACACTTTTCTTTGTAATTTTGTGGCACTGTATATAATTTTACGGCCAAAAAATGTTCCAATCCAAGCCAATGATGAAACAAAAGCAAGCGGACATTATGGTGTGAGCCCATGACGACACGAACGGGCTTGATATGAGCCGCATAGGCGTTAAAGCCAGATAACTCGCCACTGTAAATTGTAAGAAACAGTGTGCCTAAGGTCAAAATAAATCATGTGTGTCACCTAAACCAGCGTGGACTTCAGTAGAATCTCCAATTGCAGTAAGTAAATTAGACAGCCGAACCAAATCAGTGAGGCGTGGACAATAGCCAGGCGTGGCAAACATTGTGGGAGCATCCCTTTGGTAGCTTCCTGCAAAAAGAACCTTGGTTGCTTAAACAAAAGCTTAGCGCGAAGGTGGCTCAGCGGATGCCCTAGCACTTCAGGCTCTGTAAGTGTCGTAACTGACAGCCGAAGGCGGTACGCCCAGTTTATCAGTTCGGAGAAGTTGCCAAGAGGACTTACCTCCAGGAGCGATAACGTAGGGGCTCCAGTCAGAGCCTAAAAACAAGGAAGTTGGAAGGGGATACCTTCGTTGCGCCTATGCAAACCGTGAGTAATACAGTGTTCGAACGATCGCAGCACAAACGACTTTGATCGCAAAATGTAAGGGTCCGGAGGGGCATCATTGTTGCCTGTGTGGGTATAACAGCTGTGAAAGCGCATAAACGCGTATTATTCAATTTATTAATGAAGGCTACTATGCTGAATACTGAACCGGACTTAACATGCTGCCTTATTAAAGGACGATTAGGACGAAAAGTTACTTTGCCTAATTTTACAGAACCACGCTTTGGTTAACCACTCAGCTTCTTTGATGGATAAAGAACTTTCTTTTTGAGCGAAAAAAAACGCAAGTAATATCGCTAGTCTTTCACGTTTCACGCTGCAGGGATGTCATATTGGCAGGAGTGGCGTGGTGTAGGCCAGCGCTAAAACATTGGGCCTCCTCGAGTTAACAGTAGTGGACGGTGCGCAGGCAGTCCGAGGAGGGCCCTCTAACCTGCAGCCCCATAGAAATACATGGAAAAATCGAGCGCCGGGTCCTATCTCGGGTAGTCCACGGCCGATGCGAGACTGGTAATGCAGGAGGCCCACTGCTACCCTTGTGTTAACTACAAATAGGAATTTTCGTCATGCGATCCAATGGAGCTAAATTCCCCGTAATATAGCCCAGTCATTTATAATGGCAGTGGCTGTGTTCAGCGACCCCAATTGCATGAACCATACCTTGTGGCGTCATCGAAGAATCAACGAATAATTCATCAAGATTCGTCAGTGCTTCATCTGACCTCCCTAATATCTTGATTATTTTTCGAAGTTTGCAATAAAATTCCCATCATTCTTATGAAGACAAAATTAATATTTTAATCAACCAAGCTGGTACCTAATTCTTAGTACCCCTTTAATACTTGGGGTATAGTGAGCAATGAGATTTGAGACAGAAGTGCAGGAGCGGTTGAGCTTCGTAACATTGTGTATGTGACATCAGTGCCTTAGCGACACGTAAACGGACGTAATAGAAGAAATCCGCACACGATGGCCACAAGAACTGTGTAAACGAACAGAAATAGAATTTTCTGCATTTAAACACCCCTTAAGTAGACACACACACACACACACACACACACACACACACACACACACACACATACACACACACACACACACACACACACAGACACACACACACACACACACACACACACACACGCACACGCTCACACGCACACGCACGCACGCACACACACACGCACACACACACACACGCAAACACACACACACCACAAAATGGGTAGAATTTTCACAGAATGGTATACTAAGGTATTAGTATTCTTGCGTTGCTTGTCTTGATAGATGTTCAAAGCTACAATTATCTATCATTACCGAAATACGCTGCGTTATTTTCTTGGTTTATTGATTGTTCTTTTTCCTATCGCCAATGATGCAGAATTCTTTGGCTATCATAGAGATTCTTAACTTCATAAAGGATGTACTTTTCTTCAGATTCAACAGTCTTCAACGTTTCGTTTGATTATTGATTTCCATTTAGGGTATTATAACGACAAATGTGCTACAGTATACATCTCACTGCAGGCAACTAACCTACCTTCCGCGGTCTTAAACCATGCTGCTTTAGCGTTCTTAACATGCATAGGCAGTCAGTGATTATGGTTCAGTTCTTATTTTTTTGCAGACAAGAGAAATGCAATGCTTCTGAACAGGTACGCCGCAGGCAAAGCTGCTATTTTTGAAAGTAGCGGGAAAGAGCGGACCCAGCGGTCAGAAAAGCGTTATTCGTTCATATGCTAAAAAAAAAGTAAAACACGCCAAGCTTTATGGCAAGCACGCAGTGCGAAACGACGACTAAGGGCTCCATTTCCGCATGACGAACTTCAGGGTTTGCACGACGCTCGGAAGAATGGTCACTATTACCCTCACAAGTGCCTGCCCGCGAAACCTCTTTGTCTTCGGGCAACGATTCACCCGAGGCCTACTCATAGATGGCAAGTTGGGCTAGTTGGTGCAGATTAATATTCATGGTTAAAAAGAGCGGACAAAGACTAGGGACAAAAAAGGGGGACGACGCACTATCACGAATCTATCATCACGAATTTCATCACGAATAGAAGCCTACTCATACACCTGCGAACATGAACTTAAGTCATCATAGTCATAGCTCCGTAAGGTGGGCTATACTGCACGGCGTTTTTCATACAGCTCTTTGGCCGAACGAATCCCCCGTGGCCTACCCATAGGCCTGTGAACGTGAATTCAATTGTTCTCCTTATCATCATAATCGTCATCATCATCACGACTCCTTAAGGTGGACTTTACTGTATGTCGTTTGGATCAAAGAATGGACGTTCAACTCAGTTATTTTAGCTTCACTTGGAAAGTGCGCACGTTGCTAACACGTAACTGGTCCGCTTTGAGTGCTAAAATTACCGAGAAAGCCCCAAGGGTAGACATCTACACAATTTTGTGCGCCTACAAAGCCCCCCGGGATCTACGAAGTACTACACGGAAGATATATAACAATGGATTTGGGCGAGTTGGTACATGGCGAGTGTTCCCATGAAGACTAGGGACTAGGAATACGGCACAGGACGAGGGAGACACACAAAACACAATGTGTTTTCAAGCGCGCTGCCTGTCTTTTTTGTGTGGTCACCCTGCATCTTGTGCTGCACTTTGAAGCACCCGCTAAACAACGAACATCCTATTTACACCCTGCTGGATGTCGAAGAGGATAGGGGGACATTGTTCTTTTGAATATACCCACAGGCCTACATACTGATCTAGAATGTATCGGTGTTTCTTCTCAGGCGACGTGAGAGAACCTCCCATTTGATAAACCTATGAATGTCACGTGCGGCTGGCTGCTCTCCCGTCCCGAATGGCGAGGTAACTCATTTTGCTGTAAATGCCTCGGTTATTTTCGAAACAGGACAAATATGAAGTAATGCATAACAATTATTCCGTTGAGAATATATGGTGATGTGTTAATGTAATAAAATAAGTGCGTTAATGAGGGCTTGTTGGTACCTAAACTTGCCGAAGAAGCGTTCGGACGGAACAGAGAAACCGACACAGAAGTGCGCGTAGGTACCTCACCATAGCGTGTCTCTTTTTGCTTCTTACATTTACAAAATGAGGTGTAAATGTGATAGGTATAGATTCAATGTTGCAAAAAGTGTACAACTATAGTTTGTAAAATCTCGTGCTTGCCCTCGTAAAATATAATGATCTTAGTGGTCGTTTTGTTCTCAGCAACTAAGGGCATGTTTTCATAGCGAAAAGATAAAAAAAAACCTTGTAATGTACCGTTTTGTCGCCGACCTGGAATAATTTCTACGGGTTCAACTCCACAGCTTCAGCTAGGCATTGAGAATGGCTAAGACAGGAATCACTAACCCCTCCCTGAATTTTTTCTATAGATAGGTTTTCCTTTCCTGTTGAGAAATGCGATGATAAGATGCTGCAGCAGGCTGGTGAAGACTGCGCAGAAAAGAACACGCCCTAATGAACTTAACGTCTGCTTGCAGGTATACATGCCCCCAATCAACGCGCGTAAGCAGGCTTTTGTTGAAGTGACCGACCAGCACTGACCTTCTAGCGACCCCTGCACTCGCCAAGGATTAACGGACACAGTCAGCGCGATGACAGGTTAAAGCGCTTGTTCCCCAATGCGCTCACCTTCCCTTTAGGCAACTTCAGACAGACTATTAGTAGACAGCGTGTGACTGAGCCCTAAGGTTCCGCAACACTCTTGTCCAGCATGATGAGGAAAGGCCGTAGAAGGGACCCGAGACCATGCCCTCCACATCCCTGCACAATATGAAGACGAAGGGCGGCGATTTTCCGAATCATCTAAAGTATAGCTCATTTAAGAGGTTGCCTGCATAATGGTCTATGCTACTCTATGGCGTTGTATGATGACAAGCCGAAGAACAGCGAAAATAGGTGTTCGGCACTTGCGGTAACAGCTGCACAGTGGGTGGCAATGAACTTTCCCTTCAAGAAGGTCTCAAAGGCTAATGCCACAATTACACAAATTAACTTTTACCAGCCTTTTCTTCTTCTCTTTCTTGCCCTCATGGTATTCACCCCTATCTCAGGGAGAGCCAAAGAAAAAACCAAATTAGATTCGCGGATTGTTACGAAGGGGTGGGTGATCCTTGTCTAACGCTCCAAGAGCGAAGGGCTGCTCTGTCGATCGTTGGACACCGCTCGACGAAGTCAGCACAGGATGCTGCCTTACTGAACTGCTACAATATTCGAGCGACCCTCTCTGAAGTATCAAGCTAAGCTGTTTGTGGGGCCACCCCCTCAGTAATTATTTGACGTTTCTCTTGACCGACCGCGCTTTTTGGGCGACTTTGCTGAGAACCGTGTAGTATCAACCGCATGACATGTAATTCGCGAAGTCAACTACAGGTTCGTCAGCGAGCCTGTACCAACACGCCAAACCCGCCGACGGGCCGGTCGAAATGCCGGGGTGCGTACGTTTCGCAACCGTGCTTGAGAATGAAGGGGTTTCCCCCTGGAATATACATCCACACACCTAAGCCGCCCCTACCTACTCACAGCATCTCGGCGGGCAGGCGCTTCGGTGCCAACCTAAATTTAACAATAAAAAAACTCTTCATCCTCAGCCTTAATTGTCTCTTTTCTTTTCAACTCATTGTGGACCGACGTTGTTGACAGAATGGTGTGCCAACTTTAGACGTGCTGCTGGGTGAAAGTATAAAATTTTCCTCGTCGTCTGGGCAGGCTTGTCGCTTACGCTTGCCTTCTGCGGCAGCAACTGCTGGGTCCTGCCTGGTGTAACGCTTGCGCTCACCCTTGAATGACGTCAATGCCATTTTTTATCCGAGAGCGGCTCCAAATCCAATCTTTACATTGAACACAAGGCTGAAGAGAAGGTTCTCATTGTTCACAGGACCTTTTTCATCCATCATGTGGTCATGTGCTTTTTACAACCATACTGAGCTTCGTCCTGTATGCCTGATTAGCGTGAGGCATGCGCTCGACGTATTGGGCGAGAACTGGGTTTTTCCTTTATGACACAAATTTTTCCTAACAGCGAGAGGCAGAGCAAGAGATGCTTCGCATCTGAAAAATCTAGCGTACGCCGTAATCGTGGCAACACTTTCTCGGAACGACACAGGCACACCATACAGCACGTCTCTCCGAGCTAATGTCTAGTAATTATCTTTCCAGAAATCTGAAAGAAGTTCATGCTTAGAGCAACAACAATGGAGTGAAAATCTTTGCAGCAGCGAAGAAGAAGCAAGTCGGCTGCAATACTGGACTACAAATATTGTGATGGTGGTGAAGATTGCGTACTGCTTCTCTACATTTAAAATCTTGTGCGTTAGTGTGAGCATTCTTCATTTTATAACTTCCCCGCCAAAGCCCAAGTGTATGAATGGTGGATTGAAACGTCTGTGTTTCAGCCATATCTCCGGTTGTTCATATTTGAAATTACGGTGTTAATTAAAAATGTGCCTGCATAATTTCTGAAAAAACTAACAGTTGTAATTGCAACTGATGAAGTTTACGAAACGGGGTAAACATTATCAGTCACCCTTCCCTGTTACCCAACTGCAAAATGAAGTTTGGGTAGCTGTTGCAGTGCCGTTCTTTTTTACTTTGAGGCGAATATTCTTGGTGGAAACGCAATATAAAATGCACGAAGTTGAACAGCGCAGGGAAGGGACCAAGAGAAGAGGCGACAAACCGGGGCACTGACTAACAACTTTTTTTTTGGAATGAAACACCTTTTATACGGGTACAAAAATTACCTTGGTTTTCAGAAAACGGGTGGAGTCATGGCAAACAGGCAGGGAAGCTCTTATCCAGCATGCGCGCGAAGATACGGGCAAAACGTGGGCTCCTCTTATCCGGCAAGATATGCGAGTTCCTTATCCAGCAAAGCCACCGACGGTGTGCCGACGCATGACGATCCTCTGCTGTGAATGAAAAATGCCTCGCAAATTTCATGTGTGCGGTGGCCTTTATACCTTTTCAGGACACGGCAGGCTTCAAAATGAGGTACGCAAGACTTGCGAGTTTTCACGTGCTGGACAAGCATGCTGCCTGTCCCGGTTTTCAGCGAGTTGGCATGCTCGCGCAGCCTGTCATTGAGACATTGTCCCGTCTGGCCTATGTACGACTTTTTACAAGACAGCGGTATTTAATCGACGACCCCTTCCTCACATCGTACGAAGGGCGTGGCGTGACTCTTAGTGCAGCGCTTGCGTGCTTCCTCCTGGTTGACTATCTTGCAAAGCCCTCCCAGATTGTCGGGCGCTGAAAAAAGGAGATCCACACCCGAGCGGCCGACGATCTTCTTCAGGTTATGACTTACCCCGTGCACGTAGGGAATGACCGCTCTCTTCTTGTGCTCCTCTTGCGGGACCTTCTTTGTGGCCGTGTTGCGCCGATCACCCATGATTCGGTTGGCTACGCTGTGTAGGAGCTGTTCATAATACCCGGCAGATCGGAGACGCTGGATTTGATTGTGGAAACTAATTTCAACTGTGTGCTCACAGGACCTGGAGAGAGAATCCTTAAGAGCAGAGGTGGCTACTCCCTGTTCACCAACTTGGAGTGGGCCGATGAGTGCGGTAGGAGGCCCTTCTTTGATCGAGGAGCGTACGTCCAGCAGACGTGCTGACGGTCTAGGTGTAGCCGTACATCGAGGAATTGAAGCTCACCATTTGTCGGTTCCTCTTTGGTTAGGTCGAATTCTCCGAGATCATCACAAAAAATATTGTGCAACTCCCGCACTTGTGCAACTCCCGTGATGTGCTCGGAGAATTCGACCTAACCAAAGAGGAGCCGACAACTGGTGAGCTTGAATTCCTCGATTTACGGCTACACCTAGACCGTCAGCACGTCTGCTGGACGTACGCTCCTCGATCAAAGGAGGCCCTCCTACCGCACTCATCGGCCCACTCCAAGTTGGTGAAGAGGGCGGTAGCCACATCTCATTTTTAACAATTATCTCTCCATGTCCTGTGAGCACACAGTTGAAATTAGTTTCCACAATCAAATCCAGCGTCTCCGATCTGCCGGGTATCATGAACAGCTCCTACACAGCGTAGCCAACCGAATCATGGGTGATCTGCGCAACACGGCCACAAAGAAGGTCCCGCAGGACGAGCACAAGAAGGGAGCGGTCATTCCCTACGTGCACGGCGAAAGTCATAACCTGAAGAAGGTCATCGGCCGCTCTGGTGTGGATCTCCTTTTTTCAGCGCCCAACAAGCTGGGAGGGCTTTGCAAGATATTCAACCAGGAGGAAGCACGCAAGCGCTGCACTAAGAGTCACGCCACGCCCTTCGTCCAATGCGAAGAAGGGGTCGTCTATTAAATACCCCTGTCTTGTAAAAAGTCGTACATAGGCCAGACGGAACAATCCCTCAATGACACGCTGCGCGAACACGCCAACTCGCTGAAAACCGGGACCTTGTCCAGCATGTGGAAACTTGCAAGTCGTGCGTGCCTGATTTTGAAGCCTGCCGTGTCCTGAAAAGGTATAAAGGCCAGCGCACACGTGAAATTTGCGAGGCATTCCTAATCACAGTAGAGGATCGCCGTGCGTCAGAACACCGTCGGTGGCTTTGCTCGATAAGGAACTCGCATGTCTTTCCAGATAAGAGGAGCCCACGTTTATCCCATGTCTTCGCGCGCATGCTGTCTAAGAGCTTCCCTGCCTGTTTGCCATGCCGCGTTCTGTCATCCGTTTTCTGATAACCATGCTAATTTTTGTACCAGTATAAATGTTCTTTCTTTTCAAAAATAAGCCGTTGGTAGTCAGCGCCCGTGTTTGTCGCCTCTACTCATAGTCCCGTCCCTGCGCTGTTCAATTTCATGCAAAGAACCAACTAGCCCAGTTACAAACGCTCCTACAATTTAAAAAATAATGGGTGGGGGATTTCGGTGACCATGGGAATGACGGCGCTGGAGCCCATTATGGTGAATTCCTGCTGTGCACTTCCAAAAGCTTTCACATTGAGTAAAATGGCTTTAATGTTCCTATGGTAGGGATCGTGCACAGTGTGCACGATCCCTACCATAGGATCGTGCACACTGTGGTAAACAGTGATAAGATATGGGAATAAAGCGATGCCGGACGAGTGAGAGTAAAACGAATGACTCGTCGGTGACGGGGTATCGGATGGCGGGTAGAGATAACGTCGTCTACATATTCGAGCTCCGTGCCCAGTACAGCCCCATTCCAGCACTCTACGGTGAGCCGCAGGGTGCACTACGTGGCGGTCAGTGTTGCGATAAGTGGAAAGGGGCGTCTGCTGAAAAGATGTCTGGAATTGGAGGAAAAGATGCCGCGAGAAGCGACGAAGCACGTACGTTTGAAATTCCGCATTCCAATCACAGGTTTTAAATGCGACAGAACTGGTTGATTTGTAAAACCTGTCTCTTTGTATCGATCGCCAAAATTTATAGTGCTTTCGAGTTAGGTAAGTGGAAACTCATCTCACCAACGTATCACAACCAGGTTGCCTCTTCCTCCGGGATACAGCATGAGTAAAAACAGGGTCGGCATGCAGGTGGTTTTAGATCACCAAACGCGTAACGTTAGTTTATTCGCTTCGTAGCTTTAACGGCAGTTACCCCCTCTTCCTGCGAGTGTGTCTATTCAAATACATTGCGCTTTGAGGCAAAGCCCGTTTTTGCCGGGGACGCTAACAATAAAACAAGGTGCAATTTTCTGACGTGCTTTCCGCACCTCAATGATATCGTTATTCGTGAGCCTCGGACAGTTCAGGTTCTTTGCTCACTTTCTCACGTGTATTTATTTCCAAACAATTTCACGGTAACTAATTTATGGGCCGCTGCGGGATCCAATAAATCTGCACATATGTTTTGAATAATTTCCTGTGATGGGAGGATTCTAATTCATGCAATCCTTTCGTTCTAGTATACTGAAACATCACAAAAGTCTCGTTGGTGTCATAAACAGGAACGCGGTGAGAATAATACATTAATGATCGCACAGCGGGCATGCATGTTTTCACTTCAAATGTGTATGTTAAGGTTTACAACTCATACAAGTTGCCCACCCAACTTTTCCTGTAAAAAAATGGTACAGGGAGAGTTTGTTATGTCTTAATGTAGATTGTTGTGACACCTGAAAAGGTTAACTGTGACAGGAGATTGAGCCGTTTCAAAAGCGTCTTCATCAATAGAAGATACGATTATTTCTTCCAGATGAGCTTTGTTCGAGATTACAATATAATAATTCATTTCTTCATATTGTTTATTTAAAGCTACCTCAAGGTCACTTTTGGGGGCATTAAATAGAGGGTAGGCAGAAAAAAATGCCATCGATTGCCGTGCTCCTTCCAATTTTGCATGCTTGAATCGATTAGGAGTGAGACGTGAATTTCTTTAGCGCACCAAAACATGTGAAATTAAATAACTGTCGCATACGCGAAACTGAACCTCAAGCTAATCGTGATGTTCTTCGTAAATTTCTTCATTAAAGGTATATGGTACTTCCTTATATAAATATAAATATATATATATATATATATATATATATATATATATATATATATATATATATATATATATATATATATATATATATATATATATATATATATATATATATATATATATATATATATATATATATATCCAAGTGCAGGAAACAAAAATACCTTAACATAAATACCCGAGAAAGTGTTGGGGAAACAGCCCCGCTGGTAGCGTAGTGGTTATCGCACAAGACCGGTATCCTGGAGGTTGTGGGTTCGGATCCCACCCGGCGGGCATTTTTTCACCACTTTCTTTTCGACTCGAAAAAATCTTCATCTCTTTCTATGACCAACCACAACCTCCCCTTTGCTTTCCGAGGTTGGTTTTCTTGACTGCCAACACTTATTTTCTGTCTATATATATATATTTATATATATATATATATATATATATATTTAATGGCAACATTAAATAAACAGAAACGGAAAGAGTGCACCCACGCATAAAGGATCCGAATATATATATTAAGCTAAGAAAGCCGACCTAAGAGAAAGTGAGTAATAAAATTTAGGTTGAAGAAGCACAAAAAAACACAGATTTTAGATCTATGACCTAAACAATCAAAAGAAGTGACTTATAGGCCGATGTAAACACTTTTTGTATGCTTATTCCAAATGCCATGTTGAAAGCACAGGTGATTCAAAATGGCTTCTTATCTCTAAAACTCACCTCCTCCACCTAAGGTGATCGACCTTTCCTTTTGGGCGCCCCTTAATACTAATGCCGCTCACAATAGTAGAGGGCACTCTTGGACTGCCCTGGCTATCGGAAACACTGCAAACGCTCAATCGGTAGCAGTGCTCGCTTTTTATCACGACTAACTGCGTATTTGATAGTGATTACAATTCGCATGAATAATGACCGTTTTTTAAATATAACAGCTTTGAGCTTGAATTTTCTTTCTCCGCCCGATGGTCACGCTGCAGTGGCCATCCGAAGCATCACTGAGTAGAATCAGCAAAAAGCTTTCATGATGGCAAGAATAATATATTAAACGAGCAGAAAAGACAATCCAACCAAAAAGAAACCCATAGCAGTTACAATTTTTCTGATAATAATTGACAAACTGGCTGCGAATTAGGTAACGTAGTACCTCAATAATTTGCTGCATCTAAGTAGCCAGGCGGTTGTTCCTCCACAGGGTTTTAGAATATGTGGACACGAGTATCATAGCCACACCCAAGAGAATATCTCATTCCTAGGATGTATTACTGAAGCGTCTAACATGTACCCCATCCTGTTGCCCACTTTGCTGTTGGGAGTATACGCCACAACTTCGTCCACTGACATATCTAACACACTGCCTTCCAACCCCCTTGTGTTCTAAATGTGTGTGCTGCCACGTCGGCCGGTTTGAATTGCTTTAATTCGGGTATATCATTCTTACGGCTGGAGCCTGATGTGATTTGAGCGTGTGCGCTGCGAAATGTTTACATACAAGTTGGGCCACCGAGCATTTCATATTGTAATTACGTTACCTCAAATAACCACCTTCAAATGTCTTTGAGAATAAATTAATCGCCCGGAACACATTTAGAGGATTCTACATTTACCGCCGGTAAGACAATCACATTATGCGCATTGGTACCGTTTCCATCTGGTTATAATTTATGCACCATTTTGCGGCGCCGAGTGGTCTCGCAGCAAATATCTCTCAAGCACAATTCCGCTACAAAGGCGACCAGTGCCAGGCTAAGCAAGCGTATACTGTCGAATGTTCATCGTTGTTGCGCAGCGAACCTGGAGCTAAAAAAATTGTCGACTCTACATTACGGTTCTTTAGGGGGTAGTCTACGAGTTTGGGAATTGGAATCGAAATTGTTCGGCGTGCATGTTTTGAAGATCGCCATTTGTTCCCGCTCTGTGTTACCTTAATTTTTCTGAGTGAACACGCCATTTCAAATGTAAATGTTGTCGACTCCGTAACTGATTTCTTTTCGAGCACCAGCAGCTGAGAATAACTGACAAGTTTAAGATGACGTGTCGGACTAAACTGTCTCGGGGAAAACGCGTGTAGTCATGCGGCAGTCCACGAGGGGAATGCCAATTCCTCCGCCACATACGGGAAATATTTCTTGCAACAAAGATCTCGTATCACTGCGAGGGGCATGTTGGGAATGTATCCCAGCAAAAAGTTCAATTTTCCATAACAGAAATTCTTTTTTTTTTATTTTCCTAGTTAGGTCTGTGCTGCGTACTGAGACAAAGAGAGGAAATAAGGGAGGCGCACATTGATCCCACAACGGGGGAACCAGCGTAGAATCGTATTGCTAATCTTCCATAAACTACCTGAACGCGAAAACTTCAGTTGGTCTGTGTTTTTTTCTTCGAATCAAGTAATTTTTGCCTGGTCGTCGTCGAGGAAGGATGCACTCAGTGATATTTTTAAACGCGTCCTGACCTTCTTCTTATGACATATTTTTCTGACTAAACATTCTGGGCAAACTTTCTCTGCTTTTTATTATACTTTCATCAATTTCTTCCTTTTGATAATGTGAACGCGCTCACACGCATGGCTTACTAATACGACTTAACAAAAGTGTTGCTGGGCTAGTTGGTACGTACATTAAAAAAAAAGTAAACGTGGCGCAAACTAGACGTGGACGAACAAGACAGGGTAAGACAGATAAAGGCACCATATGTGAAATCGAATCAACTCATCTTTATTTAAACCTCAAAAACTACAAGAGTTTTTGATGCAGGGGGCACAACGAAAAAGCCGGGGCTCGGCTTCACTGGGAGAGTGTCCTGTATACATGGCCAAACCCACAGCCAAAATAAAAGTAGCAAACTCATGAGTCACATAAATGCGCGTAAATTTCGCCCAACCATACCAATTACACAACTAAGTAAATTTCACACAACAGTTCAAATCAGCGTAGTATGTAGTTACCCAGATGTACACTGGTACATTCACTTTTATTTTTTACAAAAAATAAAGAGTCAGCAACACTCAATCTGCGCGTAGGTTTGCGAAAATAAAAAAAAGACAAAAAAGGAAAACGAATATGAACCTGGAATTGTTATTAAAATGTTGCTGAACTTTTTACTGAACATCTGACGTGTTCAGCAATTGAGGAAGCTGGTAACGCAACATCTGAAACCCGTAAATGGTGCGGCTGGGGGGGGGGGGGGACATTCCAAATACCAGTATTACGCATAGCGTAGTTTTTCTTTTTTAAACTAAGATCATCTATTGTGTTCAGGTACGTGTTTCTATTTTTGTGTACCGGCGGCGCAGTTGCAGCCTATAGAGGTCATTTACGGTCGTTATTAATACAGACCCGAAAATTGGGGGTGTGCGCGTCGTGAGTACCCACTATTCGGAGTACCTTTTTTCGTAATAGTATCGGTTTGGTTCGTTTGAGTCGGTAGTGGTATCCCCCACGAGGTGACGGTACGAAATGCTGGATACAAATAAAGAGTTGTAAATGATCACCTTAACAGATGGTGGTACGAAAAACCGAATCCCAGATGGCATGCCTGTTATCCTAGAAAGTGTGCCTCTTAGTTTATCAAAATGCAAATCCCATAGCATGTTTTTATGAAATATTATGCTTAGGCCCTTTACTGATTGAACAAGTTCAATGCACTCTTCATCAAGCATAAGGGGGGGGGGGTGAAGAGCACAAGGCTTTATTTTTGGTTCTGAAGAATACAGGCTTTGTTTTGGTAATATTAATTTTTAACGAAGAGTTCCTGCTCCATGAGTATAATCGCGCAGGAGTTCTGTTGGCTTTTTTGTTATATCTGGAATTTTTTGGCCACAAAAAGGTAGGGTTAAATCGTCTGCACATATAACAAATTTGTCGTTTTCATCAATGCGGACAACATCGTTAATATAAAGGTTAAACAGCAATGGGGCAAGTATACTGCCCTGGGGCACACCTGAACGAATGTGCTTTGTTTCGGAACGGTAGCCGTTAACTACAACCTGTTGTTGCCAGTGCTCTAAATATGACTTTAAAGTTTTAGGAAGCATCCCCGCTATCCGTAATTGTCCAGCTTTAAGCATAAAGTTTCATGAATAATGGAGTCGAACGCCCCTGAATATTCTGTAAATATTGTGAGTGTATAACAACTTGGCTCAAATGATTTTAAAATTATCTCTTTTTGAGTTGACAGTGCCGATTCTGTAGAGTTCTCTTTCGTGAACCCCAACTGGAAAAATGTTATTATACCATGTTTGTTCAAGAAACTGGTCATCATGTTGTGTAATTGCTTATCAATATATTTGAAAAAAAATTGGAAAAATAGATATAGGCCTGTAGTTAGATAATTTTTTTATCACCGCCTTTAAAGATCGTGGTCAGTTTAGCAATATGAAGCTTTTTGGAAACATACGACAAGAAAAGATTACGTTTATGATATATTCGAACGGAGAGGCAATTATACCGGATACATGCTTCACAGGTTGTATTTCCAGCTCATCAATATCACAGCTTATGCTGTTGTTAAGTAGTTGGAGCGTTTTCGATTTTCCGTCCCATATAATCCGTACAGCTGCTGGAATGAGGATTTCTTGGAGCAGACACAAAGAAGTCATTCAAAGTGTCCGCTAATTCTGTACCTTCCATGATGTTGCCATTTCCACTGACCTTATCACAATTAGCGTGGTGGTTGGGATTTATAAATTTTTTAAGCTTTGTTTCGAAACAAGAACTGTTTTTTCAATTACTTTTTCATTAAACAAGGTGTGTATGTACGCTCTCTTAGCGCTGCGTGTTACCAAATTAGCCGCGTCCCTGCAAGCTTTAAATTTCCTGAGGTCATCCGATTTTGTAGTTTTAGAAATTTATGTTTGTAAAACTACAAAATCTATTTATATTTCTAAAAGCATGTAGTTTTATACGTTACTATTTCAGCTCTAATTGCCTTCAAGCATTCTTTTCGTTTCTATGGTTTCTGCGCCCTATATATGGTTGATTTCCTTTCTCGTATGGGAAGCACTCTGTATATTTTTTCAAATGTCTTAACAAACGGTGCCTATGACTCATCTGGGTTTAACTGTGTTTATACGTCGTCCCAAGCGACCTTCTCAAGTTTGCTCAAGCGACTTTCTCAAGTATGATATTCCTGACATGTTGTTGTACGGCTTGTTGAACTTCCTTATTGGCCTTAAATTATTCATGAATAAGTATACTGGAAGATGATCCACAATATGAGCAGCTATGGTGCCAAACGCCTGCATTTTGATTGCATTGGTGGTAAATCTGGCGATGAGTGTCGCTGTGTTTTATATGATACGAGTAGGTTCAGGTATCACACGTACACAAGCATTGCTTTCTATAATTAGGCACAACTTTTTATGAATTGAGGAAGATCCGAGACGGTTTACGTTAATGTCACCGGCAAGAACTAAGTTGAGAATATGCTGGTTTACCCAACTCAAAACCCATCAAGAACGGAAAAAAAATTAACAGTAGTTCCGCAGGGGGGGGGGGGGGCGGTATGTGACGCAAAACACCGATGTCTCGCATTGCACACAAAGCACTTCATAATGCTCGGTTGTTAAAGAAAATTCTTCCGGCAGTCCACATTCAAGTTCACGTCTCGATAGTAGCAGAACTCTCCCACGCTCTTTGCCAGGCCGATTCAAGAAAAAAAAGACGTGTATCCGGGCATGCGCAATACCTCATAATCATGCCTTACCCATGTTTCCGTTATGAAGATAACGTCACACCGAAAGTGTATATTTTCCAAGAAAGCGCACATTACGTCTTCCTTGTTTTGTGCCGAATGGGCACTGAAATGAAGAAAGGAATATCGAGGTGTTTGTGGGGCTGAGAAGCGGCTACATTCGTGCGATGTTAAATGCCCGTTACTTTCCATCCCTTCTATTGTAGCATTCATTATCGAAGGACAGGAAGGACAGGAAGCATGTATACTATCTCAAAAGTACAGAAAATATCCGCCAATGCCGACATGATGAGGGCGTGCATGTTAGAGAGCGTAAACTTAATATCTGAAAAACTAAGCAAGAGCGCATTTCCGCACGACGGCCACGCTTTCAGAATCATATTATCTTCAGTTATCTGCCTCAGATTGGGCTCTGAATGACCATTTCATTATATGTAGCGAAACGTGTCCTCAATAGTGCAAATAATACAAGTATTTTCAGAGGACTAACATCAGAAAAATAGCAGTGACTCCACATTGGTACAACACTTCGATCTGTAAAAGAAAAATTGCCAGAGAGATGGTGTGCTCTCTGAACCTGAGAACTACGCATAATTACTTCACCATTTGCATAACATCGGCGATGTGTGCAAAGCTATTACAAACGCCTTTGTATAATGCGCGTCGGGATAGTGTATGACGTTCTACTCTCATGTAGAGTGGCATTTTCGATCAAACGACTGGCGTCTGTACTTCATTTTAAAAGATTATCTGTTTCATTACGGTTCATTGCATTGGGTTTGAACATTCCACGCGGTCAGGAGCCTTATAACTTTTTTTTTTGGCTATTGCAGGTTTCAGTTGGGCTCTGCTAATGGGCTCTAAAACGACATTTAACGTTCGTGAGCACATCGGAATCTTTATTCGAAAATGAGTGAGTAAGTGAGTTGTAAGAAAACCGGCGGACTTAACTTTGCAAGGCGTGCCGTATTTTTTTCCAACCCGTGTTAAAATTATCGTTCACATCACCAAAAGTCACAGACGTTTGTGCTCTCGGAAAATTTTAAGACAACGCCTAATACATCTCTCCTAGCGATCCAGTGTTCTTTTGGGACCAGTACGTTGTCAAAGGAGGAATTCGGGGTCTCTGTTTCAAGTTCTTTAAATTAAGCCGAGCACTCCATCGCACGCAATAAGCAGTCTATGAAAAAAACGCCTAATGTCCCAAACACATCATACGCTGGACACCAGGTCGAAAAGCATCCATTCAATTTATAAAGCGGAGCCCTTGTTATGGCTGAATTTTTCCGGATTCGGAGAAGTAACCAGGCTTCTTGTCCGTCTATTCCTATTGTATCTCATGTTACTAACCCCGTATTCAAATTTGCCATTTCGCAGATGGCATGTACCGCTAAAATCTTGCCGCGAATGGTACATTTCTCTGCATTTTTCAGCTAAGAAAGTTCGATTCATGAACGCTGACAAATACGGGCATTGTTCGTGCTTGTCAGATAAAATGGCACAAATACGGACATTGTTCATAAGGGCTGCAGAGATTGCACATCATGAGATACGCGTTGGGCGTATCTTACGGAGGGCAAAGTCCGTATCACATGCAGCGGGTCGTTTAGAGGGCTTCACGCCAGTTGCGTACCAAATCCTTCGCGGAACACGATAACCTGCAGACGATTTTGGTTCGTTCATTCTGGATGTGCCTGGAGGTTGTGGCCTCGCGGCGAGATGATTCAAAGATGGAGAGACGTTACTTAACCCGGTTGCATCCTTCTGCTGCAGCGCAATGCACCATCCCTGGTATTTTCCTTTATTTTAAATTTTTTTAACAGGCCATATAAAAAAATGGGGCTACTCAACTCTGCTTACATGTTTTGAATGCACAGGCGCTATGGCGTCTCCTGGGAATCCGTATCAGAGTTATTTACTGCTACATGGTATTTGCGTCCCTTAGTATTCATTTCTTCGTCTTGTGGCTCTCCTTCCTGTATTTTTCGCCTCCTTGGCTTCGGTCCCGTCGTGCATGCGTGGTTGACGGCGTAGAGCCGGTACCAAAACTGGCGGAACGTCACACGTAGTAGCCATTTTGCAGTACAAGGCGATGCGAAAATTTCTTTTACAAACCTACTGGCGCCACTCCCCGCCATTACTGCCACAGAATCAGCGTTCTCCGTGGCTGTGGTGCACATTTTATTCTCACGGGCATTTACGCGGTCCTCTGATAGCGCCGGGCTTTTCTCCGAGGGATCATGACAACGACTTCGCTCGCACTTGAGTTTCTAAACAAAGTTCTCTCTCTCCCTCTCCCTCTCTATCTCCCTCTCTCTCTGTGTGTGTGTGTGTGTGTGTGTGTGTGTGTGTGTCTCCGTCTCTGTGTCTCTATCTTCCCGTGAAATTACGCGCATCTTTTTCCTAATGACTGTACCTTCAAGGGTATCATGACGCACCCAATAGGAACACCTTTGCTGAGCCGTAACCGTGGAGAAGCCGTAATGTCAGCGTAGTGCATTCGTTTTACACCCCAGATGCCGGGGAACGATATCCAACCAGACCACAAAAGTAGCAGACCCTATTTTACACGCGATTATTTATTGGTTTACAGGAAGCCCCTCTAGAAATTTGACGTCAATGCGGCACTTTCTGACGTCTTTATTTTATTTATTTGAGTACCCTAAAGGCCTGATTGGTATACATAGGGGGGATACAATTTATAAAAGGTATACGTCAATACGTATTAAAAATACCGCAGAAGGCGATCAGACACAACTGGGTAAAAGATACATTTGGAAAAAAAAAGAACAGAAAGGACAGGGGATTAACACACAGCAAATTTCACATTTGCAGAGCATTTCAATTTAAAGGACACATGGCAGTTGATCATCAACGTTGCACTGGTAAACATGATATGACAACAGGGCTCACAAGAACTGTCAGTTGGAATCTTGCACATTCATAAATGGGCGCAGGGCAGATTGGAATGCAGACGGGTCATTTATCGTTACAATCTCGCGGGGTAGCTCGTTCCACTCGCTTACCGATAACACAAAAGGGAAATTTCGGTACTTTTTGGTACTTGCGGATATGGGCGAGACTTTACAATCATGGTCAGTGCGATTGGACACATAATGGGCTGGAAAAATATGAGCATACAAAAAAATGTAACACGGTGATTAAGAGAGTAAAAAAAAGGTCAAACGAAAGAATTTACGACGAATGCTAAGGTCGGGAAGATTAAAAAACTGTTTTTATGCCGGTACACTTTGGTATGGCGAGTATGAGCGCAGAATGAAGCGGAAAGCCTTATTTTGAATGGACTCGATAGAGACGGACAGAATAATAGCTGTGTGAGGGTTTCAAATAATAGAAGCCTAATCGAGGGTGGTACGTATGAGGGAAATGTATGCGCGAAGTCTAGTGTCATGGTGCGCAAGATATAAACGGCGCTTTTGAATGCCAAGTTTTTTTAGTGCCTTGTTTGGTATGAACTGAATTAGCGTCTCGACTGGGGCCAGTTGGTTAATTCCGAACTTAAACAACAGCGCAAATGACAAGGATTTGTCTGTGCTTCTTTCTTAGTCCTTGTCATTTGCGCTGTTGTTTAAGTTCAGTTGTTTGTTATGTGTTCCATATGTATGGCCCAGTTTAGTTCAGGAGTAAATATGACACCTAGATGCTTGAAAGAATAGGTTCGTTCAATTGTTGAACTGCATAAGGTGTATTGATGAAATGGAGTATTTAGCTTCAAGGAAAGTGTCGTGACCTTATTTTTTTTCCGTAACAATTTCCATTTTCCACACGTGGCACCATTCCGCTAGGGTATTTAAATCACTTTGTAAAATAGCTACGTCATCGGTGGTAGTTATCTGCCTATAAATTATAGAATCATCGTCACACAGCCGTATTGTTGATGTTATATCGTTCGCAATGTGATTATATATATAAGAAATAATAAAGGCCCTAAAACCGATCCGTGATGTACTCCTGACCCAACGCTACTGGAACTAGAGAGAATATTATTTATATGCACTTTTTGAGAGTGACCAAATAGAAATACATTATTGCAGTGGGTAATTTTCGCGGTTAACGTTAGGCAATCTATTTTTTTGATGAGCCGTTTGTTGGCAACGCGGTCGAAGGCTTTGAAGAAATCGATAAATACCGCATCTGTATAAACCAATTTTTGCAAAGAGTCATGTAAATTCATGGTTAAATCAAACAACTGTGTTTGCCAAGACCGCTTGTGCTTGAACCCATGATGATTATGGAATAACAATTTATTAGTATTGAGATGTCTCATTATGTGGGAGTAAATTATGTGTTCAAGGAGTTTACAACAAACTGATGTGAGGGAAATCGAGCGGTAGTTTTTTGGACATTAGGGTTCAGAGGATTTATAAATTGGTTTAACATGTCCAGATTTCTAACCTTCAGGGACGCACCCAGAATCAAGCGATTGTTGAAAAATTAGGCACAAAAAAAACGAGGACACGTGACTACTTCATTTTAGCAGTTTTGAGCTGATGCCTTGAGGTCCAGGGCTGGAGCGAAGCGGAAGTCTAGCAATCACACGGGATATACCAATTTCAGTAACGATGATGGGCTCGCTAGGGTAGTTATTTTAGTAGGAGCGGTGGTACAGGACTCATCAGAGGGGAGTTCATAGGTAAAAACTTCACTAAAAACATTGTTTAAAACGTGGGCACAATCTGAGGTGGGTACAATGCAGCCATTTGCGTCCTTTAGTGTTATTACAATGTCCGTATCTTCAGGGTTAATTACGCGCGAAAACTTTTTTGGATCAGATTTTAACAAATCCGGCAGCGTATCATTGAAATAAGATACCTTAGCTTCTTTAATGGCTTTTTCCAACTCCAGAGCTAATTCTTTATACTTCTTCCAAGTACTGACACTGTTGCTTAGCGAAGCCTTTTTGTAGGCTTTTTTCTGTTTATTTAGGCACTGTTTAACCTTTTTCGTAAACCAAGCAGCGCTTATTTGTGACGTGAAAGAAACCAGTGGAATGGACGTATTTTAAATTCTCTTCAGGAAGTCACGAAGCATTATGCAGTTTTCATTTGTTGTGCAATTATTAAATTCGCTCGAAAAGGAGCTTGAAAACTCAGTTAGCATATAGGTAATTTTTTCACAGTCTGCTTTCTTGTAATTAATTGTGCGTTTAGGCTTTGTTTCCTTGTTAGGAAGTGGGAGAGGGTGGGAACAGGGTATTACTCTGTGATCAATAATTTCATCAAGGACATGGACTATAACGTTTGTCGGGTTGTTTGTAAAAATTAAGTCGGGAATGCATTCACCCCTTGTAGGTGCAGTTACCAAGTGAGTGAAGTGAAACGGTTTTAACGTACGAAGGAAGCGGGATACCTCAAGTCCGACAGATATTGATGGCGATGATGGTGTGACCCAGTTAATGGAGGGGTAATTGAAATCACCGCCAAGCAGCAAGGCACACTGAGGAAATTTGTTAGAAATAATTTCGAGTACATGGGTCAGATGATCAAAAAAATCTGGTTTCCTGTCAGGCGGCCGATAGCAGACCCCGATTATACACGTGCAACCTCCAAATTGGGTTTTTACACAGAGCAGCTCGAGAGGGGTATCAATGGCAACAAGGGAAGGTTGATAAGAACTCCTTGTGGCTATCAGCTCGCCACCTCCCCGAGACAAAATTATATCCTTACGGCAGACAGTGAAATATGTGGAAGCAATAATTCACTATTGCATATGTCTTCGCGGAGCCATGTCTCAGCGGAGCATGCATGACCTACGGAAAGCAACGAGTCAACTTATTTATATGCTACGAAAATTAGCGAGAAGAACGAATAAATTACGTACTTTTGTTTTTCTATGCTTGACTCGGACTGTTGGTCAATCCGTGCTGCGCATTTTCGTTGGGTCTGACTAAACTACTCTTGCAGAAACCGCGTAATGGTAGTACACGTGTCCTTTAAGCTTCAGTTTGATATACGGTATGGTTTAGCGCTCATCCTTCTCTTTGTTTACTTTAGCGCAATCATGGAGCATTTTTCTTGCGAACTGTATTTTAGGAGAGAATTCTTCCTCAAGCTAGATTTTAGGTTGAATGTTTTAGATGCGACTGCATCTCATTAACTCGCCTTGGCCCTCCATACGGCGTTGTTGTTGTCCGTCCACACCCCTCCCCCATTCTCCTCGCCACGCGAGCTGCGCTCTTCACCGCTCACCCCCTCTCCTCTCCGATAGCGAACACTCTCTCGCGAGGGGCATTGGATTGGATTCTTTTGGCTTGGCTTGGCTTGGATTGGATTGGATTGGATTAAAGTGGATTGTGTTGGATTGTGTTGCGTCATAGCCGCGCCACGTTGCGTCATAGCCGCGGCAGGGGGTTCAGGGCACGTTTCACGCGATGGGAGAATCAACCGAACGGAAACAACAACGGAACCCCCTATGCGTCGCACCTACACAGGGGTTCCCGCGCTGGGAGGTGGCAGAAATTTATTTTTTATGTTTAGGCGCATTTCGAAGAGGAGACTCCTTCGTCTTGAAACTTAGGAACTTTACTATCAATGGGTGCGTAAAATCAGGACGAGGCTACCCGATTTGGTGTGCCCGTTCAACGTCACCGGGTTGCAAGTTTATTTTTAGTTGTGAGGAACAGAAAACCTTAACTAATTTATCGCTAGCCTCATAGTCTTTTTTGTCGACTTCATGAAGTTGTTTCTACGTGAAAAATATTTAGGCAATCGACAACGTCTTCTAGGCCACCAATAGTCCGCGACAAAGTCATTTTAACTTCCTCAAGTTTGCCATTGACTGCTTTGACGCCAGTGCCTATTTCGGGTACTATAGGTAGATTTTTTTCTACTGCGAAAACTCGGGATCTAATATAAGCAATATCTCGTAGTATTTCTTTCACGGTAGATGTAGTGGCGCCAAAGTTGTTTTTGTTGGCTTCAATGCATTCTTTCAGCAAAGCATACACATCATCTCCTTTGGGGCCTGGATTGGCTTCAATGTCCCCAGCACAGAGAAAAAAGCAGCTCTAGACAGATTGATAGTGCAAGTGACAGTTTGGGGCACAAGACACAAAGTAGACTGGCATCTGCATGAGGGCGTTCAGCAAACTTTATTATATTCCTGCAGCAGTTTCTGAAGGCTCCGATACGAACCCTGTAGAGTGCAATGTCAACCACCAATACTCAAGAGACCACAGGAGGCTGAGGCGAAATACAACGAAATGGTGAAGCAGCCACTAAAAAAAGTAAAAAAAAACAAGGGTTCAAGTGCATACCTATAACAGAGCAGGAAAGCGTTTGCTTCCTGTCATGCGGGGCCGCATATCCCGGAAGGGCAGGAGCGAGCAGTCCTTTTATGCTGATCAGTGGCGCTGCACCAGCAGCTTCCTCATCTTAAACCTTGACGTCAGACAGACGCCACAGTGGCCCAGTCCCTATCTCCTCCCAGGCAGGAGCAAGACGACACACGAGCAGCAGGCGCTGGTGATGACCGATATCTATAACAGAGTAGGAAAGCGTTTGATTCCTGTCGTGCGTGGCCGCATATCCCCCCACCCTTGGAGAGCTAAAAGCGGTTGCTGCGATTGAATTACAGCAGTATCAAGGCAGGCCTTCGCGGAAGCAATGGATGAATCGAACGTGGCCGGCGTACACATTGAGAGGGAGAGTGACCACGGCGTGGGGCATGCTATAGGAACAAAGTGAAGGTAGTACTTCCTTACTTTCCAGTCGCTGCACCAGCAAACTTTTTTAAAGAACAAACTGAAGTTTTACTGACAAATTTAAAATCTCTTTTAGATTCGACTCGAGGACGGCCGTTGCTTTTTTGGGGGGGGAATAACAACAATGAATCCACATTTCCGGCGACGACGAACATCCTATAACGCACACAGTGGCCACGGAGGAAGCCGCCTTAGCCATTGGCACTGCTTGGCATTGAGAATTTCGTTCTCAGTGTGTACTAACTGCCCACCATAAGCTTTGGCCTTACTAACAATCCTTTTTGTTGGCACACGTTAGGATCAGTTGCGTATCTGGCTGAATATCTCCGTCGCTGCTTTTCATGCACATTGGAACGGGACATGCCCTGCATGGACGTGGGCCATCTGTGTAGCCCACGCGGGCTTTTTGACGTAAGCTTGTAAATAGATCATCCTCATCGTGTGAATGCATAGCTTTAACACCAAGCATGGTTCCTGCTTTGTTTTCTGATTGCGGAGTAAAGCGAAAACGTCCGTGTGTTCAGAATTTTGGGGCACGCTGAAGACCCCCAGGTGGTAAACATTAATCCAGAGCACTCCACCACGGTGCGCCTTCTTGGCTGGGTAGCGTCGGCTCGTTAAACCTCATAAATAATCAAAATCACCCTGAGTTGTATTCTGCCACCACGTAACAGCATTAAGCCAGCCGCAAAAAGGTCTACACCTTTTTTGTTAAGCCCCACAATTATTTTATGGGTAGTTGTCGCAGGCGCAAACACGCAACCAAAACCGAAACTAGAGTTTAAGAAGTGTTACTGCCATTAGTACAGAGGTTTTCAACAACGATGAGATGATTTAGATAGTGTTTATTAGGGCGTGAAACGCCCAAAGATTGTTTTTTAATTTTTCCATACCCGCGCCTTATTACCATCCTGCCTTGTATGTCACCACGACCAAGTTCAAATGTTGTCGGTCATGCCAGCTGCACGAATGTAGTACCGCAACGGAAGCTACAAAGAGAGCCTAGTGTGACCATAGCCGCTCAATAGCGCCGATGATAAATAGGAAAACGGGGTATTTAGTATTGAGGATGTGCAAAAGGTGCTTTGCACTGTTCTGCAATGGCTATTCCGCAAAGCATGCCGAAAATTGCTACAGAAAAGAAAGAAAAATAGTTCATGGCGCTTCGGAACACTTAACATGCACATCTGCCACAAAACTTGCAATTTCTAACCCTTCATTGGACTGTCAAGCACTAGAAAAATACTGGGGCACATAGTTTTGTCTTTGTTCGCTAATTGACTTGGTGCTCGACTTCGGGAATCAAATTAACCATCATTGCATTGTATGGGATCTGAACTGGAAGTGTTGGATAAAGCCTTATGAGGTCTGATTTACAAAAAGAGAAAAAAGCTTGTTTGCCCGTGTTCTTCAGTATCACTCACCAAGACTATGTCATTCGTAAAGGTGAAATGGCTTTAGTATAACCCATTTACCCTTATTGCAATGCTTACCCAGTCAAGCTTTTTAAACAACCCCACCAGACATTCTGTCAATAGTTCCGGCGACATGGTATCTCTCTGCCTTACTCTCTTCTGGATCGGAAATTTATCGCTTTGCTTGTGGTTGGTTACCCTTCCCGTGCAGTCCTTGCATACGTCTTCTGGAAATCTTACGTAGGTTTCCTCTATTACCAGGTCTTTTAGTGCTTCTAAAACGGGTGCAGTGAGTATAGAGTCTAACGCTCTCTGGTAAACTATAGAGACCCTGTAAAGGAGTTAAGTGTATTCTGCGGATTTTACCATGACTTGATTGCCGACATGGAAATGGTGCCTGGTAGCCTTTCCTAAACCGAGCATTCCTTTGGTCTGTTGGGAATGCAGTCTATCAGCTATGCGGCTAACTCTAACCGTTGTAAACAGCTTGTAAACCACCGAGAGTGGGTTGATGGGTCTGTTATTCTTGAGGTCCTTGGGATTTTCTTTCTTACCAATCACAATCATGATCTCGTTTTTCTAGGCTATGGGCCCCTATTGAGTCTTCAGGCACTCTGAAAATAGTATAGCGTGCTTTTACAATACAGTATCACCTACCTCCTTCAAAAGACATACGGTTATGCCGCCGTCACCTGCAGAGTTTCCTACTTTCATGCGCTTTTGAGCTTTTAAAACTTTCTCTTTAGTTGCTGATGGGA
Organism: Haemaphysalis longicornis; assembly: GCF_048455015.1. Classification (NCBI taxonomy): domain Eukaryota; kingdom Metazoa; phylum Arthropoda; class Arachnida; order Ixodida; family Ixodidae; genus Haemaphysalis; species Haemaphysalis longicornis. Next base: position 536,585 of record NW_027526245.1, read on the forward strand.
CATCGGAAGTTGACCTTGAACTCTCAGTAGTGTCCCGTCGTTAAGCGTCGCTGGCATACAGCCTGCGTAATATAGTTCTACTTGTATTATCTTGCCCAACTTGTGCGTAATGTTCCACTGCTCATCTCTAGGTGCGTTCATGCTGTCTTTGCCGGTAGCTAGATTTCTATTAGTTGCTTTTATGCTTCCCCTAGTTGCAGCGTTTACTTGATCACTGCCATGCACTATGCACTAATGCCGATTATTTTATTATGTTAGTAAGATTCGACAGCTCGGCTAATTCAATCTTATCCGCCATACTTTACACGTTCTTGTTCGTGGGCTTGGCAATTAGTTTCTTCACAGTTTTAGCTAGTTTTCAAGTTTAGTTGTTACACGTTGCTTCTCCCACAGCAGCTGTTGATTTTCTGATATCAATGTTAAATTATCATTTAGCCTCTCTACACTGATATCCTTCTGCTCGTTCAGGAGGGAGAATTTATTTTGAAAGGTTATTTTAAACTCCTTCGATCTGGCTATGACTGACTCTGTGGGGTGTTTCAGTTTTTGTGAGTTTCCTTCTTTTTCCTGTGAAATTCAGCCTTAGCCTGCATCTCACCATCCTATGATCACTGCTCCAAATCTTACTAATCACCTCTAGGCTTTGCAGAGCAGACCGGTTGTCACCTAAAATGGAGTCGATTTAATTTGTGGTTGTACTGTCGGGACTGTTCTATGTATAATTGCTACTTTTTGTTTGTAGAAGACTGTGTTCATCAACCTCACGTTATGTGTCTCTGAAAATGGAACCCGGGTATCTCCTCGACTGACTAGATCGTCTATTCCGAAGTTTCCCACTGACCTTTCTCCTATTCGCGTGTTACCGACCTTTGCGTTAGTCCACCATCACAATAGTGAGCCGCGTTGTTGCCGTCTTTGCTGATTCGACGTCCTCGTAGAAGCTATCTGTGGCTTTATCACCGTAGCTAGTTGTTGGCACATAGACTTGTACTATCTCGAACCTGTACCGCTTGTTTACCTTGATCAGAACATCCGCGACTCTCCCGGTTACGCTGAAAAACTCCTCCGTGTTTCCTGGCGATTCTAAATGGATAAAAATTACTCCCTATATTTTTATTTGTCTTAGGGCCCCTTTAGCATAGAATATGCTCGCCTGTGAGATCTACGAAGCCTTCTCCTGTACTTCTAAATTCGCTTAACCCTATAATAACCAAACTTATTGTCCAAGAGCTATTATAGCAGTACAGCGAGGCTTCGCTCGCTATACAAGGTGCTTGCGTTGAACGTGGCCAGGGTCATTTTCCAAAGGCGGCCTGTGCGGACGCAGAGATTCTTAGCACCCTTTGCATCATCGCTGTTCTTACCGCCGCCGTGGACAGGTGCTCTACAGCTGCTGGGGATAGAAGGCAGACAGTTTTAATGGGTATTCGTGGGAGGTTGCGGCCAACTACTACACCGCGGTGGCGCCACCTTGTCTTACGAGGGAGTGCTGCTTATGTCTCTAAGAGCCTCCCAAGCATGGTTGAACATTTCTAGTGTAGCTATTTAGGTATCCCAGATGATGATAATTTCTGGAAGACACAGCACTCCACACATGTAGGGCTTGGGAACAGAGCCAGAGAAAAAAGAACCGGACAGCGACAAACTATCCAGCGGGCGATTTTGCCGCGCACCGCTGTAGTTATTTTGAATAAGCTATTCTCGGTTTTCGTTTTCTGTAGTCGCAAATACAAAGGAATAAGCTTACACGCTAGTTTACTGATGAGATTCACTGACGTCTGGCCGTTAGAAAGGTAAGCCATTGCCACTGCCATTTCCATTTCTGGAGGTTAACAACAGCTTTGCTGGTCACCCACTTTCGCAGGGCGGGATGCCGACCAATTTTTTGTGCGCGCGTTGGTGTGTTGGCGCATTTTGAACTACAATCAGGAAGCACGGCCGTGGGGCGAACAATCAGTATTAATGAATTTATAGCAATGAGAAATGAGCATGGCATAAAGCCTCTCCGGCTTACGAAACGAGATGCTAGAAGAAGTAAAAGAATACAACTACCTCGAGCAGATGGTTTGTGCTGACCCCACCCATGAAAAAGAAAGCCGCGGCACAATAGGTATCAGCTCGGGAGCACTCGGCAAGACTCCTAAATAATGAAGAGTAATCTAGCGCTGTCACTAAAAATCTACAACCAGTGGTTACTGCCGGTGAGAACATACAGAGCTAAAACTTAGTGCCTTAGTAAACAACTAGAAAGCAAACCTAGCTCGGCTAAACGGGCCACGGAAAAAACAACGTTAGGAGTAACAGTCAGGGGTAGAAAACGAGCAACCTGTATCAGAGAACAAGCTAGAGTAGAAGATATCACAGTTCAAAAAAAGAAAAATTAATGGACTTGGACTGGCTATGCACTGACACCAACCGAGTACCGTTGGAGAATTAGGGTAATAGACGGGATACCAAGAGGTTGGCCTAGAAGAAGGGGAAGGCCCAATACTCGATGAAAGGAGGAAACACGGAACTTCGGGGAAAAACTGTGGATTTGAGTAGCGCAGGACCAGAGCAGTTGGAGTTCAAAAGAGAGGCCGTTGTCCTACAGTGGACCGGAGTAGCTGATGATAACAATGGCATTGATGGTAATTAAAGCTTGTGCTTTTATACTTTCTCCAAGCGCTCTTACTGTTCTAAGGAGTTGTTCATTTCCTGTTCTCTTCATTTGTCTGTGCAGCTGGAGAAATCAGCCAGGCCGAAGCCCGTCCTTTCAAAGAAAGGTAAGGGCGCAGTCCCAAAGTGGTGATAGTGGCGAGCGGCATTGTCAATGACAGCCGCATTTTTTTTCTGTGTAATGTTCACACATGCACAGAAATTATGCCACAGTTTCAAGTGAGGTACATAGTCAGGGGACAAAATCTCACACGAATTATGCCACCAGGCAATGGTCTTGCATCACCAAACCTTCAACTTACAATTGGAATTAATGTTCAAAACCGAACGCGAAACATCTTACAAAACCGATAGGGTATTTGTGCCTTGAGTAGATCCCACCCTGAACCGTTGCTGCAGCGGTGCTGTATTATGCTATGTTTCTGTACACTTGGTGATGCCTCACAATAAACCTCCTAGGGGGAAATTGAACTTTCCCTATGGGTCAATGAAGACTAACAGAGAATATACTTTTTATAGAAACACATTGGAGTTTTCTTAGTGGATTCCTCATTCCAGGAAGCCTTGAGCAGGGACTGCATCAACCACCCTGTAGACAAGTTTTCTCTGGTCCCTGATGGAGGAGCTTGCCGAGGCTGTCTCACAAAGGTCGTTAGTGGGATTCGGATTGGACTGGGCAGTAGGGCTTGGTCGCAGCCTCCTACCATGTAATTGAGTGTCCCGAGTCTTCGCACAAGTGGTATTACTAGGGGAAACATGCAGGAGTCATAATATTTGTTCTGGTGAGTTTAAGGAAAGTATTCGTGTGGTAAGCGTGGGGCAGCCGCTCGCGCATTCGCGAGAGTTGTTTATGTGCGGGAGGGTAATCTTGACATATTAGCCCGCCGTGGCGTGCTATTTCTTGGTGCATGGTCTTTGTGTGCATACACTAGGACTCTCTCCCGAGAATAAGTGTTCGAGAATCCCCATAATCGGATGCAATAATGTGTGTGCGTTTCTTTTCTTGCTTGATTGCGTGCTGATTGCCTTACAGACGGCTTTTGCGGAAGCATTTGTCTGCAGCGGGTAGAAACTTCAACTGCTGAGGGTGTGCACGCGACGGAATTCCAGAGAGACGCCATTAACCCGGGTTAATTTTACCTTTTTTATCTCGTAATGTGGAGCGGACTCTCATACTCAAACGAATAGGTTTACCAGAACAGCCAATAACCACTCGCCGTAATGTGGATCCTTTTGAATACGTTTACCACACATACCAGACGATCCATTCAGGTTTCATGATGCCGAAGAACTGCTAGTCACAGCGGGGCCTTCTATTTAGTGACACTAACTGTGCGGCTATAGTCGGGATGTATCGGGGCCCAAAATAGAGTATTTTGGACATTTCGTGTAGGAGAAGTTTTGCTTGTGATGCCGCACCAATCCGGCCAAGCCGACAGCACACTGCATCTGCAGTTGGGAGTAGGCTCATTAATTTATATGGTACGTACACAAAGTCACTGACAGGGACAATATACTTGCAGCTTATCTAGCTCCCCACATTTGTTGAGAGGAACTTCATTAAATTTTTGTTAGCACAAGTGATTCCCAACAGGAGAAAACAGCGAAAAACAAAAAATAACGCGTTCGACATTAAACTGTTCTGTTATGCGATACTGATGACATAACAAATGCATTTCACGATTTATTCACACCAGATCGAATTCGTTTTGGGGAAGTGTTCTTTCCAGCTACTGTGTGTTGGCAAGCGGAGACCGAAAAAAGCGGACGGTTATGGGATGAGTCTAACGTCAGATGATATCAATGTACAAATAGTCCACTGTTCCCGTCACTGTGGCACTAAGTGGTATTGAAGACAGGTATTAGACAATTTGAATGATGCGGAAAACCAGAGTTTAATTAAGACCGCAGGTGTACATCTGACTCCTCTCAAAGACGGCATACTTAGAAGGGCAGAGACAGTTCACGCGCTACTAGTATGCAGTGAGGAAATGTAATATTGTAATTGCAAATTTGACATCCACCTGAACGCAGCCATATGGCTACAAAGGAAAGCTATACAGCTTTCTCACAAACTTCGCAGTTGAAGAAAACTTTGTCCTGGTCCAGGATTCGAACCCGGAACCACCGCTTAACTGGAGAATTCATTCTACCAACTGATCTAACCAGGACGCCAGCCATTTCTATCGCGAGAGCGAATTGATCAACAACTCAAGGCTCAACACTTCAGCAGTTCAACAATTCAAAAATTCAACAATTCCATTCAACAACTCAACAATTCAGGGCTAAGAAAACGTGAACCAAAACAAAAAATACCCAAAAAGGATACTGTAGAAACATACCATAGAAAGTTAACATGACGGGTGCGCAGACGCTATGCAGGCGTTTCGTCCAAACGCGGATGAGTCCAAATGGTACTGCATAAGGTCTGCTATATTAACCGCGCCTGCATGTTTACCTGTCATGTTCTTGCGCAAAAAATGCGTTTACGGTAAAAGGGCCCTCCCATTTAGGGTCCAGCGACGCGGCAAACTTGCGTGAAGCGTCGTTCAGCAGAGGAGTGCTCGGGAGAACCACGTCGCGAACCGCCTCCTGGAAACGAGCAACGTCAAGCTGCTCCAGGGCAGCCTGTATCGCGTCACGCAAGCGCTGGCGGACGGCCACAGCATGGGGCGACAGACCGGAACCCTCGCCGTTTCTGGAAGTGTCCTGCCAAGAGGAAATGGCATCTCCCGACCGTAATTCAAATAAGCCGGCGTGAGCCCGGTTGAACGATTCACCGTGGTGCGAGTGGCAAATGCAATTTCAGGCAGCTTAGCATCCCAATCCTTGTGTTGCACCCTATAAGCAGTTAGCATCGCCTTGAGGTTGCTATTCACACGCTCAGTTATGTTTGCCTGAAGGTGATATGTGGTCCCACGTTGGTGTTTCACGCCTACAGCTCGTCAGTTGTTCTCAAACAACTTGCTCGTGAAATGTGTAGCATTATCCGACATGAGCTGTGCGGGGAACCCAAAGCTCGAAAACATTTCCGTTATGCACCGGCATACATTCGGGGTTTGACGGTACGTAGCGGGAAGAACGTACCCACTTTGGGAAATGGTCTGTCACCACAACCAAATACTAATTACCACGCGAGCTGCGGGGATACGGGCCCATGATATCGCAAGATTTTTCCAGGGACTTTTACTCTCAGCAGACTGCATCAATCGCAGCGGGCAACCAACTCGGAGTTTCGCTGTTGGACACAGGTGGCAGCATCTGGCGTACCTCAGCACATCCTGCCTCATTCCCGACCACGTGACAGTCCGCCAAAACTTCTTATATGTTTTGTTGCCAGAGCTGTGTCCAGGCAGTGCTGAATGGTGAAAGTAAGTAATGAAAGCCCTCCGAAGCTTACGCGGTACAACAGCGCGGAATGGGGATTTAGCTTCGTCATCTTTCTGCGGCATATACCGTAGCAAGAGACCGCCCTCTGCCAGCACATATGTATCAAACTCACCGCTGTTCGTGGTGGGAGCAGCGCCGTGTGCACCAATGTGCCCAATGATCTAACGGCGGCCCGTCGCGCCGCGAAAAGATCTGCCCTGCTCACGAGCCTACTCCAGCTTGTAACAGCATCCACTGCAGCCACCAGTGCCGGCATTCCGCATCTGAAGATGGAGGCAGGGGCGCGGGTGATAGCGCGTCAGCGACTTCCTTCTGCGAAACCTTTTGTGCTGGATGGTAAAGTGGTAGCGCTGAAGCACAAGCACACAGCGCGCAAGACGACCAGCAGGGTTCGGCAAACGCTGCAGCCACGTTAATGTTACGTGGTTTGTCTGAATCGTGAAAGGGGGAACGTCTAGATACATGTCAAATTTCTTCAGTGCAAACACTATCGCTAGCCACTCTTGTTCTGTGAGTGTGTAATTGCGCTCAGCCGGAGTGGGCGTATGGCTAGCAAAGGCAACCGAAAGGGGAACGCCCTCAAACACCTGCATCAGTACTGCGCCAAGTCCGTAGTCACTAGCATCCGTCTGCAAGACAAATTGTTTCTTCTGGTCCGGAATCCCTAACGCCGCTGTTTCCGAGATTGCGCGAGACAGTGCTTAAAAAGCTTGCTGTTCCGCCTCCTCCCATTGCCATTTCACGCCTTTCCATAGAAGCTGGTTCAGCGGACGTGACAGCTCTGCACAATGAGAGATGAAGCTACTGTAAAAGGATATCATGCCCACGAAAAGCTGCAAGCTCCTAACGTCATGCGGGCGCGGATACTGTGTGATTGCCTTCAGTTTGGCCTCCTTAGGACGAAGCTCTGCGTTGTTAACAACAAAGCCGAGCAAGTCAACCTTGCTTGTCGCGATGTGAATCTATTTAGGATTGGTGATGAGACCGGCGCGTTTTATGCGGTCAAGCACATGTTTAAGATCCTTATAGGCATCCCGTCTTTATAGGCATCCTTATAGGCACCCCGTACTTATAACATGCATCATCAATAACGATGTCCATCAATCTTTCGATCGAGCTCGGGGAGTTCTTTAGCCCAAACGGCATGCGCATGAACTCAAAAATACCCCTGTAAGATGTTATGGCTGTTTTCGGAATATCACCCGGATGCATTTCAATTTGCCAAAAGCCGCGTGAGCATTCTAGTGTGGTAAACACGCGTGCACCGCAAAGCGATTAAATGATGGATTCTACGGCAGGAAAAGGATAAGCGTCTCTCACTGTTACGTCGTTGATACGACGGTAGTCCACGCAGAGACGCACACTGCCGTCTTTATTTGGAGCCAACACAATCGGAGATGCATGGGCGCTCTGCGACGGCCGCACAACCCCTGTGTTCAGCATCTCATCGAGGGCGACGTCCAGTTTCGCTTTCTTCTGAATGCTGACCGGGCGTGGATCGCAGCTCTAAGGAGGGACGTACTCCGTCTGGATACGGTATTCTACGCTCAGGGGTCTCCGTGAACATTTCAGCAAACGGTTCCACCACATAGGCGAGCTTCTCCCGCTCAAAGTCACTGCAAGGACACTCCTCAAACAACTGCCCGATTTGATCAGGCAACACCGATTTCTTTGCGACTGCGGGTGACCTTGGCATGGTAGGGATATGCGGCAAGCAGTGGGTAAAAAGCACTAGTTCTCACGACCAGCAAATCCTGCGGTCCTCGGTGACGAAAAAGTCACCATCATTGATTGCCTCGGGCTGCACTCCCTCATCTCGATGGCTATTTGTATTTCGGCGACCAGCCGTCACGCGAGGACACTCACGACGGACCTGTCCTGGCTGTAAACATTGGTAACAGCCGCCAGATTTGCTTCCATCAGGCACGTAGTCTCGCGGCCCTGCCGTGTCGACAACTGAACGAGAAGGACCTCTGCACCTCAGGGGAGGTCCCCTTCTCCCCGTGCAGTCTGAGTGGCGCTGGCTACCACCCTCAAGCGTCAGATACAGTTATAGTAAATATAAATACCCCGGAAAGTGAAGGAGAACACAGTCGCCTAGATAGCCGAATTGGTAAGGCATTCGAGATTTAATCGAAAGGCATGGGTTCGGTCCCCACTCTGGGCGCGTGTTTTTCTTTCTTTCTTTCTCACGTAATTATTAATAAAAAATAATGTAACGTCACTACCGGTAAAAAATAGTCTAACCATTCCCCTACGTTTCTTTGGCGTTGTAGACTGCAGGCATTTCTTTCTGTATATATATATATATATATATATATATATATATATATATATATATATATATATATATATATATATATATATATAAATATATATATATATATATATATATACGGTTGGGACGCCATATATATGCGTCCCCACCGTCGGGCATCACAAAAGGTGGCTCACCTCACAGGTACGCCGCAGCTACCACGAAGGAGACTCGAAAACATAAATTGCAGTGCAAAAGTTAAAGTAGCACTAAGCGGCACTCTATTGGGCGGTAATGAGTTTGCATTCGCAACTAAAAAATGGTTGTCTCGTCGATGTTTTTGTAACTCCACTCAGTAGAGCTGCCGACAGGCTCCGATCTCTCAGACCAGCCATGATTAGTGGAGACGGCATAGGTGACCAGCACGGTCCAGGGCATCCCGGACTAAGGAAGCCTCCTACTGGGCGGGTGCCCTAACATCAGCACCTCTACTCAAATAAGGTTTATTCGTCACCGTGATGCCCTCCGTAATGTATTTTGAATTTCAAGGTAATAAATAAATGGTAATACGACAGCTTGTATTCCTGCGTTATAAGCCACGCTTCGTCTACAGCGTCACTTATACTTAAATGCCGAACCTCTGCGGATTTGTTGACATAGTTCCAGACATTTGTAGTGCCTTCATCACGGTTTTCAAATCTCTGCAGAGGAATGAAGTTATCATTTGTAGACCATAAATCGGAAACAGGGATGTTTCTAGTTCACGTTAGCGAGACAAACTACATTGTGCAAAGCTGAGCTTTTAATGATCTGCTTTTACATATAGAAGGTGTCATAAGAGCACCGATAACGCTGATCTATCCTCTTCACGCGATTTGTTTGTTTTCCGCGAGGACTGTAAAACGTGATAATCTTCTAAATGATTTTCGTAGTTTAGTGCTAACCTCAAAGCATTTAAATTTTTCAAGCTACCTAACACACCAAAGGGTGTCCGAGGAGTTGGGAGAGACCATCTTGCAGCACTGTTGGTACTGTGTTAGCATGCCCATGTCTTCAAGCTGTGTGCGTAGACGGCCACCCTGCATTGATATAGGATCAGAAGCCTATTCTGCTGCACGAGAGCCCATTCTATATCAACTACTCGCGGACAAGCATTAAACACGTGGCCTTGCACTTGACTCCTCCCACTGCTTCTGCTCCCACAGGCAGCTGGCCAACGCCTTTCCCGAACTGGACCCCGGTGACTTACCGAAGGTTCTTTCCAAGCTTGACGATGAAGAGTACCACATCGGGAGCGGAAAGCGCGGGAAGTGTGTCATCTTCAACTACAAGGTGAGGGCTGCGGGAAAGTTTGAGCTGCTGTCATGGCGTCACGGAAGGTCACGGCAAGCTGGTGGTTGACTCAATTGCTTTAGAACAATACAATAAAAGGCAGCGGGGCCAGCAGTTTTTCACCGGCGTGGATAAGTTTGCGTTTGATAATATATGCTCGGATCTCTGGAATACTCCTAAGGAACAACTTCTCTCTAAACTTACTTGTATGAGGATATCTAAGATCTTAGTTCATTGGCTTGCTGCGATGTAAAATATAATTTCAGAGTTTTTCTTGAATGTGTGTGTGCGTGTTGGGTGAGGTTGCACTGCAGTTAAAATGCAATAAATTGTACTTTGATGTTCTTCGTCAGGTGGTTGCTGGAAACTGCATCTGTTCAATAGCCTTCAATGGTTGTTTATATTTCGGTTCCTTTAGTTATGAATGAATCAAATTGATTTCAACAACTTTTAGCTGCTGTTTTGCCACTCTTTTGTTCTGTTCACTTTAATTTTCGCACACGCCATGCTTACCTTCTGGTGCATTTTTATTAGGACAGCTCAAGTTACTTGTCCGCGATTTTTCCCGGAATCCATGTGATTTGTTACGCATGTTGATATTTATACATCCTGTTTGTATTGTTGATTAGCACAAACACTTTATTTACCAGTTGCAGAATGGGAAGCAGCGTCGATTCGTCTGAAATCGATTCGAGGTCAAAGAAGTCACAAGGCTTTCCTAATGTGCTTACAAAACCTATCGGATATGGTTTGCACCCAACGTCGCAGTTCTTGGCATACGGAACGAGATTAGTATGCGATGAAGCGCCAATAACCACAACAGCATTCCTAATTTAGATGACATTGAGAATAACGGCAATGACATCGGCAAGTATCACGAGAGCAACTCACAAGGACACGGTGAACAAAAACAACGAAGGCCAAAGAAAAGATTCATTGGAGTTGATTACAGATCAAAAGCGGTCATTGTGACTCACGCGTTCATTGTTTCCCATTAAGTAGCAAGCAGGAGCTTGAGAATGAAGTTTTGTTGTGGTTGTGATAGATTTTGTATGGCCCCCAAACATTCTTGTTAGATGAAGCGCGCTCCTTCAATGAAAAGCGCTACGCTTCGTCTGTCAAAACATTAGCATTGTTATGAAACTTTGCAAATTTGATATATTTTACTGAATGGAGTACATGCAATAGGAACGTATTTTAAACTCCGATGGATCCCTGCATCTGCAGCGCCGACAAGAATTATAGTAATGCAAGCGTGTTTATGACAGACGTAAGTGATTGCTTTCTACTTTCACATTTATACTTGAATGTCCTGAGCTGAACATCCTCAACCGCAGCGACGGCTCAGAGGTACACCACTCGCCTCGTATGTGGGACGTACTGGGTTCGAATCCTGGTACCGTCGGGCACCCACCGGTTTTATAACGGGTACAGGCGTCCCTGGTCGAGTGCGGACCATTGAAAGGGGAACGCATGCGTGGAAAGCTGCCTTTACCCTTGGGAGGGCCCCTGACCGTTGTGTGGGGCCCCGGCCATTATGCCGAGTCGCGCCATTGCCGGGAGTGAAAGAGTCTGGCGGCATGTCCTGCCACCGGCGGTTGCGAGTTGAGTGTCCACCATGGATGTGGAAGGCACCATGTGCATTCGCGTGCCTTGGTGGCGCCGGGAACCTACCGGTAAAATAGGTAGAAGTGACTCCCCGGCCTCGCACTCGGCCCTTGTGTGGGACTACAACACTTGGGAAGTTCACCCGGCTTGCACGGGAAATCGCCTCTATGGAAAGGGGCGGCTAAAAAAATGGATGCGAAGCTGAGGCTTGGCATCCATTATTGCCATCACCTGGCCTCAAGAATCATCGCCAGCCATGGCAGCGATACAGAAGCCGAAGACTAGTCTTTCTGGCATAGCCTGGCTTGGTCTGCTCATTTCGGTGACTGTGCTTCACTAGGGATAAACCCCCTCGCAATTTTGGTATCAGCGTTATTTCGATATCAGCAAACACTCGATAACAATAAAGTAGCTGAGCGCTAGTTGCGCCACAAGTGCGAGGAATCAAAACACAATGCATGCAGTGAAGCAAAACTTCATTCAGGTGCAAAGAAGCAGTGAGCTTTGGATATTTCAAGTTCTTGCCTGGCAAGAGCAGTCCGCGCTCCAATTCGACCAAGCAGTGACTGACGTGCGGACGCCTCACAGACTTCAGAGCGAATGAGGAGAGGAAGGCAGTGACCACTTTTATAGGGGGAGGTGAGGCCGTCATGGGACACTACGATAGCTTCACTCTGGAAAGCGCCGGAAATTCCGCTGCTTGAATCTGAGGTTGTGTTTGTTGATCTTAAAAAAAGAATAACCCATGGCTCATTGTAGGTGCACAGCGCAATGATAAAAACTGACCGGTTTTTACAAAGGGCTTTGCATGATTACTGGCAATTTTTTATCTCAAGGTACGCCGCCGCGAAGGTAGCAAAACAAGAGTTTTTGGGGGCCAAGCATTTCGACGACGCGTCTAATTATACGCTTCGAGTGTCAGTGTTCCCGCACCGTCGCGTCCAGGCCATTGACCAATGTCTAGGAGCACATTTCAATCACTGTACTACGCACTTGGAGCATTCATCTAAAGTCGGATGGCGCAAATCGAGCATGGACGGCTCGAGAAAATCGCCATGGGAAACACCAGCTTGTTAACCAGCCAAATTGACCGCCTGACTCGCCCCTGCGCCGCCGCCGCTCGGCGGCGCCTCCTCTTGCCACTTCGCTCAAAGCGGGTCCACATCTCGCGCGCTGCGAGTAATGCGGCCTAAAATGCATGCGTTTCGGTTCGCACTTCAAGAAATTTCGAATAAAGTGATTTCGTTGTTACGAGGGATTACGGTATATATATATATATATATAAATATATATATATATATATATATATATATATATATATATATATATATATATATATATATATATATATATATATATATATATATATATATATATATATATATATATATAAATATAAGAGGACCAAGGGCCGAGACGTCCCGGTGATGCGGTTGTGTTCTATTATCCAGATGTGGGATGAAGAAAAACGAAGCCGCTCGAGCGGGAGCTGCCCCCGCGTGATAGCAGGCAACGATGATGATAATCTCATCGGTGCCGCGATGGTGATCAAGTTTCAACACCTGCTCCGGCCACAAAGAAGCCCTGGTCATTCCGCGTTCAGCTGGTACAGTTAGGTCGTTCTTGTCGATCCGATGGGGCAGTCAGAAGGCGAAACGGTCACTGGGGCCACGGTTTGAACACAAGCAGTGTGTGTCTTTGCAGTCCACGTCGCCACGCTGAAATCCGTATCCTGTCTTCGACGGTCTTGTACACGGATAGGAGTTCTTCGAGATTTTGTCCTGCGGCTTGAGAACTGTGTCTTGAAAGCTCGCGCTTCTTTTTCGAGCTCTTTACTTTCATTATTCGAGCATCGTTGTCAGAGGCCTTCTTGTACTCTGAACGGTGACTTCCGCGAATTGTTCCCTTTACATTGCGTTGTCCGGTCAATGCGACGTCAATCTTTACCTCTGTTGGAAAACCGTCCGGATCCCTTTCTTTGGTGCTCTGTATCACTTGGTTGTTCAGTTCAAATACTTTTGTTTCATCTTGCGCTTCTAGTAATTCAGGTGAAACAAGCGTGATCTGCTGCACGAGACGTTCCCCCCGGGGAGATTGTAGTGTTGCTTTGGGATTCAATGTGCAGCTTTTGCTACTTGCGGTCATCTCGACAGACTCTTCGAATGCATACGAGAGCAAGGCATCTTCTGTTCGAATGTCACGCGCGACCAACGAAGCTGCCTCAATCTCATGCTGTGGCTGCGGCTGGAAATTTGACGCATGCGAAGTTTCAGTCATCGAGTCTTCTTGGGAGTTCTTCAAATCATCTGGGTCGTAGAATCGTTCTGTCGTTGTAAAAAATTCCCTGAAGCTTGTTGAGAAATTTAATGACTCGAAGATCTGGCTTTGCTTCAAGACGTCACATTTTCTGCCTTTCAATTGGTAATATATTCGACACATAACGTGAAATATTTAGTCTTCGTATTCGATGTTGGTAGCGAATTCTTCGTCTAGGTGGTCACTGTCGATAAACGGTTCTATTTCTTCATTCAATAATCTCAATCTAACTTCAAATTTCCTTAGCTCATGCAGCAACCTCGTTAACACATCGCTAAGGCCACTGCTTGTCATACACAGGCCTAATCTTGCTCTTGCTTCTTTGCACAGTGCTCGAGCTATTATCCGCTCCTTTTCTCGTGTTATCTTCATTTTTTCATGTTGAGAAATTTATTTATTTGAGAAATTTATTGAGAAATTTATTCATTTTCATGTTGAGAAATTTAATGACTCGAAGGTCTGGCTTTTCTTCAGGACGTCACATTTTCTGCCTTTCAATTGGTAATATATTCGGCACATAACGTGAAATATTTAGTCTTTGAATTCGATGTTGGTAGCGAATTCTTCGTCTAGGTGGTCACTGTCGATAAACGGTTCTATTTCTTCATTCAATAATCTCAATCTAACTTCATATTTCCTTAGCTCATGCAGCAACCTCGTCAACACATCGCTAAGGCCACTGTTTGTCATACACAGGCCTAATCTTGCTCTTGCTTCTTTGCACAGTGCTCGAGCTATTATCCGCTCCTTTTCTCGTGTTATCTTCATTTTCTCAACGTGCATCCTAGACTGAGCGAGGCCCAAATCGTGTTGCAGATGAAACGCTTCCTCCATTGCGCGATACGCGGCGGCATTCCCCTCACCGGAATCGCCGCCCATCGAGGGAATCGTCCGAGGTGAGGATACGTCGTCTTCTATTCCGCCCATCGCCTGGGTCACTTTCGTATACCACCACCGGTTCAGTCTATTACACCGGTCCGTCGTCAGTATCAAGCGGTCCTCCTCCTACAAAAGGCCGAAGTTCGGAAGACTCCGAATCTCAGGAGGGCCTTCTTCCCGGGTTTGTCGGCACCATTTAAAATATAAGAGGACCAAGGGCCGAGACGTCCCAGTGATGCGGTGGTGTTGTATTATCAAGATGGCGGATGAAGAAAAACGAAGCAGCTCGAGCGGGAGCTGCCCCTGCGTGATAGCAGGCACCGATGATGATAAAATTTCAACATATATATATATATAAATATAGGGAAGGAGAGGGCTTTGAAGATGTTCAGTATATGGAAATAATACTTCGGAGAAGGTAGTGGCCTCAGACCTCTCCCAACGTTTCGACAAGGCAACTTGAAAAAGACAAGTCTCCTTTTCGAACCGCTTGCAGAGGTCTGAGCCCACTACGTTCTCCAATATATATATATATATATATATATATATATATATATAGGGAGTAGTAGAACTTTGAAGATGGTAGAGAACACAAGAGAAGAAAAACTCCGAACAAGGTAAAAGCACGATTGTGGCCTACGTTTCAGCAAAGAGAACTTGCTTTCCTCAGGGCCCTGAGGAAAGCAAGTTCTCTTTGCTGAAACGTAGGCCACAATCGTGCTTTTACCTTGTTCGAAGTTTTTCTTCTCTTATATATATATATATATATATATGTATATATATATAATGCCTTACCAATTGGTAAGGCATTCGAGATCTAATCGAAAGGCGTGTGTTCGGTCCCCACTCTGGGCGCGTGTTTTTGTTTCTTCCTGTCTCACGTATTTATTTTTAACTGTAACGTCACTAACGGTAAAAAATAGTATAACCATTCCCCTATGCCTTCTTTGGCGTTGTAGACTGCAGGCATTTCTTTGTGTATTTCCTAACGAGCCCCTCATTTCCAAACCCTAATTATATATATACAGAAAGAAATGCTGGCAGGCTACAAGGCCAAAGAAGGCATAGGGGAATGGTTAGACAGTTTTTTTTACCGTTAGTTACGTTACATTATTTTTTTTGTTAATACGTGAGAAAGAAAGAAAAACACGCGCCCAGAGTGGGGACCGAACCCACGCCTTTCGATTAGATCTCGAATGCCTTACCATTTCGGCTATCTGGGCGACTGTGTTCTCCTTCACTTTCTGGGGTATTTATATTTACCACAACTGTATCTGACGCTCGAGGGTGGTAGCCAGCACCACTCAGACTACACGGGGAGAAGGGGACCTTCTTTTCAACCCCCGGGGCGTGACTCAAACGTCTACCCTCATTTCAAAACCTTATTATCGTGCGAAAGCATAGCGAGGGCCTCGGTTCTGGCAGCCTTGATGCCAAGGTAGCATAAGAGGGTTCCCCGCCAGTTGACCCGCTCATGACAGGCTGTAGACGTTTGAGTCACGCCCCGGGGGTTGAAAAGAAGGTCCCCTTCTCCCCGTGTAGTCTGAGTGGCGCTGGCTACCACCCTCGAGCGTCAGATACTGTTGTGGTAAATATAAATACCCCAGAAAGTGAAGGAGAACACAGTCGCCCAGATAGCCGAATTGGTAAGGGATTAGATCTAATCGAAAGGCGTGGGTTCGGTCCCCACTCTGGGCGCGTGTTTTTCTTTCTTTCTCACGTATTAACAAAAAAAAATAATGTAACGTAACTAACGGTAAAAAAAACTGTCTAACCATTCCCCTATGCCTTCTTTGGCCTTGTAGCCTGCCAGCATTTCTTTCTGTATTTCCTAACGAGCCCCTCATTTCCAAACCTATATATATATATATATATATATATATATATATATATATATATATATATATATCGGAATAAAGTTGTCCTGTAGCCGGTAGACAATACACAAAAGTTTTCGACCACGGTAAAAAAGAGAACAAGTTTAATAACATTTTGGCCGACGCACAGGTCTTCGTCAGATCACAGTGATAGCATTTGTCGCACAGCTTATATGTGTCCCAAAGGTACAAATTATCGGCAAAAAAAGTAAAATCAGCTACAGCAGTTGAATGGCGAAAGGGAAGAAAAGGAAAGAGGCAAACACGAAATACAGGTGCTTGTCTAAAGCATTACAAAGACGCTATGGTGCCCAGCATTATCTATAAACGTTTTCGGCGCGACGCGCTTGCTTGTACAAAAGCAAGGCTATATTTACAAGGTTGTCTTTATAAACACGAAGAACACGAGCAACGACCGTAAACAGGGTAAAGAGGAATAACTGCCTATAAATGTCCAGTGCAACTGCAGAACACAGTGTTATCACATTACTGCGTATTCAGGCAGCTTAATTTTCCCAGATGATCGTTTAAACCAGATGCTAAGGTGGTAAATTTGTAAATTAGAAATGATTCGCGAACTTCTCTATCATCGTGTGAACGAAAACAAGACTGAAGGACAGTGGCTTTGATATGGTCAAAGGAATGGCCTGTGACGTTCACGTGTTGGGATAGTGGAAGATGCGGATGGATGTTACATGTGCCTTGGGGTTATTGAAAAGTAGTCTAAATGATAGCGCCGTTTTACCAGTGTATTTCCGGTTCGAAAGAGAACATTCTAACATATAGATTACGTTTTCACGGTCACAGAAAAAACGCTATTCCTTTTTATGCAGTACTTAGACATTATACTGGTAACCAATCGGGTAGTAGTGATGTGTGCGCAAACCTTGCTACGGGTTTTTGATGAAGTTAAAATATCCCGAAGGTTTCTCCCTCTGCGGTATACTACTCGTGGTGGTTCAGGAAAAATGTCTGGCAGCCGGTCTTTCTGTGGGAGAGTATTGTAGTGTTTACTTAAAATGTTCCCAATGTTAGGCATGGACGCGTTGCACGTAACCACGAGGTTAGTTTTTTCGGGGGGAATGCCGCGCTCGAATATTGAGGAGGACATTACGATCAAGAGCATCGGCGCGCCTAAATGCGTCGTCAAGAATTTCGG
Source organism: Haemaphysalis longicornis (assembly GCF_048455015.1). Classification (NCBI taxonomy): domain Eukaryota; kingdom Metazoa; phylum Arthropoda; class Arachnida; order Ixodida; family Ixodidae; genus Haemaphysalis; species Haemaphysalis longicornis. The sequence continues at coordinate 554,061 of NW_027526245.1, forward strand.
AGGGTACTTTTGATTAGTAAGGGTATCCCGAAGTTGTAGCCAGTTCGACTCGAAGTCAGATTGTTCAGAACTCTCTTAGGATACTAGTTTTGCAGTGCTTAGGGTGGCTGCTGTCAAAATGGAGGTACTGTTGCGTGTCGGTTGGTTTGCGGTAAATTTAGGTTCCCATTTCCCATTATCTATAGTCAAGGTAACTTCAAGAAATTAATGGTTGACTTGGAGAAAGAAGGCGAAAATAAAATGGAAGGGTGAACCTGATTAAACTCATTATTGAATGACAGAAGAGCGGCCTCACCGTCTGTCCAAATTAAAAAGATGTCGTCAATGAAGCAATTATAGTACAAACGGTTAAGAGCACAACTGGCTAGAAATTCATTCTGAAGCAATCCCATCAAGATATTGTCACAGCATGGCCTGTTGCACGCGCCCGGCCACAAAGAACAAAAGAAGGAAAGGATGCCTCGTGGAGCAACCCACCAACAAACAGCGCCCAGCCAACTACGCCGCGTGCTGAAATAGAAGAAGGGAGTCTACCGGCTGCGCGAGAGAGAGAGCTCGGTGGCAGCGGCACTAGGGCGTTCGTTTTAGTGAGGCACAAGTTCGCCTTTTAGTAAATCCGTTTGTCCTTTTACTGCCAAGATCATCTTCTTGAATTTGTGCCTCGCTACAATGGTGGTGGTGCGGGGTATCATCAACCCCATGCTTCCGACTCCTCCTGCTTCGCGTGCATCAAGCCCCAAGAAGCCAACACCTGTCTACACCCCGGTTCATCGCAGCACCTATCGACTGCTAGGTCACGCTCTTGAGTTTTCCACTCTTCCCGAGAAGAACGCGTAGGCTCGTCACGGTCGTCAAGAACCATCGATGGAACAAGCACAAGCTTCGCAGGTGACTTTCCACCTTCAAGTACGTTCCAAAATCTTCGAGAGCCTGAAATCTTTCATGGTGACTTGTTCGAAGACGCGGAGGACTGGCTCAATCAGTTTGAGCGCGTCGCTTTGTTTAATAAAAGACAACAGCTGAGTTAGGAGCCTGTTGTTGAGTTAGGAGTTCAGTTAGGAGCTCAGCTGTCATCTTTTATTGACGAGTTTAATAACGCTCATCCATTCATTTCTTTTAGCCATACCTACTCGGACCAAACGATCAATTTTCTGGATGTAACTCTGGCTTTGTGTGATGGCCAACTAACTACAAAAGTGTATAGGAAGCCTACTGGCAAACAACAGTTCCTGCATTTCAATAGGTATCATGTAAAGCACTGCAAGACCAGCATACCCTATAGTCAGGCGCTTCGATTTAAAAGAATATGTTCCAAACAGGGTGATTTTAATTCAAATTGCGTTCAACTTCGTAGTGCATTACGTAAGCAGAAGTACGCACCCGAGATTATCGACGACGCCATTAAGCGCGCTGATAGCCATGACCGCAAAGCACTTTTATGCCACAATACAAGACAGCCGGTTTATTCCCACAAAAACTTGATTCTCACATTTTCTGCGCCTGCACAAAATGTAAATGCTGTTCTAAAAAGCACTGTAACATACTGTTACAGAGTGAGCGATTAAAATCAATATTCCGAGAACCACCACGCGTAACGTACAAAAGATCGCAAAAATTAGGTGACCTGCTTACATCATCCAATAACAAACGTAAAGTGTCTACTGGCTTCCGCCCTTGCAACAAGCCACGTTGCAAGGTGTGCAATCATATGACTACATCCATGAGCGTAAGCAGCACAGCACCTAACTTCACAGTAAAGATAAATGGGAACTACACTTGCGACACGAGCAACGTGGTTTATCTGCTTGAATGCGATATCTGTAAAATGCAGTATGTTGGCGAGAACAGAACCCCCTTCAGGAAGCGGTTCAACAACCACAAGGCTCATATCTCTACGCTACCTCACCTACCGATATCAAAGCATGCCAATGTCGCGGGCCACTCATTTGACCATATCAAAGCAACAATACTTGAGTATGGCTTCCGTACGCATCATGACAGGGAAGTCCACGAATTCTTTCTATTAATTAAATTTGATACAAAAGCACTTGGTTTAAATGAAACTGCAGGAAATCTTAGTTGCTTGCATCAGTGACCGTAGTCAATATTGCTATCCACTTCTCTCTCCCCCAAATATTTGTGCGCGTGTGTACTCGACATTGCTTATTTGCTATACTGCACGTGCCGCACTTATTATTATGTTGTATTCATCCGAAAAGATTGTCGCATGGGGCCTTGGTATAATGCATTTGAATTGTTTACTTTGTCCTCCCCTCACGCGACCTTGCAATGATCATCTTTAAATACTGTGTGACTACAGCCTCTGCTGCTATTCTGACGAAGGCCGGTCCCTGGGCCGAAACGTTAAACCTTTTCCTTTTTCGACGTATGTCTTTATTTTTGCTACGACTTGCCGGTGTCCAGGAAATATTTTCCTGCGATATATAAATATATATATATATATATATATATATATATATATATATATATATATATATATATATATATATCAAAAAGTAGAGTCCGACGCAAGTCTCAAAAAACAAAAAAGAACATGTTTACTAACGTTTCGACTGGTGGTCCAGTCTTCATCGGAGTAACATTTACAGTACACTGCAGAACGCTTTTATAGGTGCGTGTGGAGAGAGGAGGAAGTTGCGCTACAATGCGCCCTCTTTGAAAGAAATCATACGTCATCATTCAGCAAAACAAGAAAAAACGCAAGACATACACATGAGAGGGAATGCACTGCCCTCCCTCTTTTTTGGGAGAAAAGGTGCGCTACAATGCGCCCTGTTTAAAAGTAGTTATTGGCAGCAAAACAAGCAAAACAAGAAAAAACGCAAGACATACACATGAGAGGGAATGCACTGCCCTCCCTCTTTTTTGGGAGAAAAGGTGCGCTACAATGCGCCCTGTTTAGAAATAATTATTGGCAGGTGGTACAACAAAGAGAAAAGAAAAATGCAAAGGGGCGTCTAGGAAGGAGGTAAATTGGCGCCTCTCCTCATAGGAATTAACAGAAGAAGCGGGGGCGGGGAAGAGAAAGGAGTAAAGGCGGCAGAACGAGATAAGCAAGTGGGGAACGCGCGTCAGCACGTCATCGCTTTTCGTCTTAGGAATGTGTCAACAGAAGAAGCGGGGTGAAAGCGGCGGAACGAGATAAGGAACTGGGGAGCACGCGTCAGCGCGCCTTCGCTTTTCGTCTTAGGAATGTGTCACGTGAAGCCGGCGCTATGTGGCTAAGCCGGCGCTAAGAGGCTAATTGAGTGAACCTGGAGGGATAAAGCCGGCGCTGGTATTCCTAAAAAGAGGATTGGTCACGCAAGAAGCGAACGGAAGAAAGGCGAGTAATTATTGTGGCAAACATGTCAACGCGCCCACGCCTTCGTTCAGCCCAGAGGATGCGGTTTTGAACTTAAATATGAGATATGATTCGCGAACTTCGCGTGCGTGGTTGCTGTTGAAATTGGATTCAATTATTGTTACCTTCAAATTATTAAATGAATGACCCGGGATTCCGACGTGACGGGACAAAGGAAGGTTAGGAAGAGACTTGGCGTGTGCCCTATGATTGTTGAACCTTAATCTAAAAGCGTTCGCCGTCTGGCCAATATATTGCAGGTGGCAGGTATTGCACTCGAGCAGGTAAACTACGTTGGCGCTGTCACAGTTAAAATTTCCCTTCAGTTTTACAGAGAAGTGCGAGGCGGTGCTAGAGGCGGTTTTTGTTTTCGTCATGTGGGGGCATACCTGACAACGAGGCTTGTTGCAGGGCCCACAACCGGTCACTGGTGAATGGCTGAGCCTCGAAGATGTCAGAATGTCGCGCAGGTTTTTGATTCGCCTATAGACAACACGTGGTGGTTCGGAAAATATAGATGCTAGTCGAGGACTTTGATTTAATATGTTGCGATGCTTTCGAAGTATGCCAGAAACATTCGGCACAGATGCGGAGTGAGTGAGAACTAGGTTACTTGAAGGGCGTCGGTCGGCTGGCTTCCTCGAGTTAAGGAGTTCATTGCGGCTCAGCGCTCCTGCTCGGCGAATGGAATCGTCAATTAATTGGAGCGGGTACTTTTGTTTGAGCAGATCGTCTTTTAGTCCCTCACAGTTGGAAAGAAAATCTGTTTCCTTGGAGCATATCCGGCGGAAGCGGTGCGCTTGACTGTAGGGTATGCCCGTTTTCCAGTGCTTAATGTGACTACTTTGAAAATGCAAATATTGATGGGAGTCCGTCGGTTTTCGGTAAAGGGTGGTCTCTAATTTGTTCTGCGAGACAGATACCGTCACGTCGAGGAAGTTGATGCTGGTAGCGGAAAACTGGTGTGAGAAAGAAATGTTAGGGTGGACCGCGTTAAACTGGGCTATAAATCTTAGGAGATTGGATTCTCCGTGTGGCCAAATCAGAAAGACATCATCGATGAAGCGCTTGTAAAAAAATGGCTTCAAGTCGATGCTTGCAAGAAACTCCTCCTCGAGGACTGCCATGAAAATATTTGCATAATTTGGCCCTATCCTTGTGCCCATGGATGTACCACTGACTTGAACATAGTGTTTGCCATTGAACTCGAAATTGTTTAGCTCAAGAATCAATCTCAGTAATAAGACCAATGTGGAATTCTCGACGGGCTTAGGCTCCCGTGATTCACTGTAAGCGTGGATCACCGCTTGTATTCCATCAGAGTGGGGAATATTGGTATATAGTGACGTGACGTCCTTGGTGACAAGCAGACAGCCACTGGGAATCTCAAGGTCTAATATTTCAGAGAGAAAGTGGTTGGTATCTCGTATGTATGAAGGAAAGTTAGGGGGAATTTTGTTGATTAAGTTGTCGACATAGAGGGAAATATTTTCGGTAACCGTGCCTATGCCAGATACGATTGGGCGACCAGGGACATGTGCCTTGTGAATTTTGGGCAAAAGGTAGAACCTGCCTGCTATTGGGCTGAGTGGTATGAGAGAACGCACCGTCGTTTTGTCTATTTCTTTGGCCTCCAGTAGTGCTTCGAGGTTTTCCTTGACAATTTCTTTATATTCAATAGTTGGATCAGATTGAAGAATTTTGTAAAAGGATGTGTCGGATAATTGTCGGTCTGCTTCTTTGATGTAATCATCTCGATTCATTATCACTATTGCTCCACCTTTATCAGCGGGCTTGATTACAATTTCGTGGCGACATGCCAACTTCTCAAGTGATTCTTTCTCTTTAATTGAAAGGTTGGGTCTAAAAGGCGTCTGCTTTTTATAGGCTTCAAGCACGTCATGTTGTACTGCTCTAATATATAGATCTAGACATTTATCGCGCTGAGTCGGTGGCGTCCAGTGCTTGGAGCTGGGTAAAGAGCCGGCATTGTCCGTGTTAGAGCGCCCATGAAAGAATTCACGCAATCTCATGTTGCGAGCGAAATTGTCTAAATCTTTAAGAAGCTGGAATTCGCTGAAACCTCCCGTTGCTGGACAAAAACTTAGGCCTTTGGATAGTGTGCGAACTTCGATCTCTGTCAGCACAACACTGGACAAGTTCACTAAATTACTGGTGGGGAAGTCACTCTTCTCGGTCATTTTAGAGGATGATGGCATAGGAGGGGGTAATTCAAAATGCTTCGGAGGAGGGACCATGTCGCGAGACATTTTTTTAGACTTCATCGTGGCTATTGAGGACTTTTTCTTGAGTTCAAAGACAGCTAGAGAATCAGATTCATGTTTGGTGAGAAGAGGCACCAAAGTCGATTCTTGCTCATGCACAGATTTAACTTCCGATTTGTAGTGATCTAAAACAATACTGGTTAATTCTAGAGATGCAGAAGTTAGGACATTTTTCCATCTAGCTTGGTTATGAGGGGACAATTCAGACGTAGCGGGTTCTAATTTCAACCTGAGACCTTTCGGAACAGCAGATTCATTCAAATAGTGGGTGAGTGAGGTGACGTGCAATTCAAAGCGAATGCGTTTTTCTGCCAATTTTCTAGCATTTTGGAAGTTCCTAGACACGGTTAAAGGAGCAGATTTACCAGTGTCTAAGGTGGGAAGTCAATTTTGGCGGTTGCTTGTTGAGGGCTCAGCATCGCTGCTCCGAAGGTTGTAGCGGAGGGGGCTTGGCTGGGGTCTGTGCGGAGCCGACGGCTGGGGTAGACGGCCCACGGCTGGAGCCGATGGCGTGTGTCTCTGTGGAACCGATGGCGTCCTATTATGTCGGGGGGAGTCCTGGGTTGTCTGGCTCCATGGATCAGCTGAAGCGAAGCTGCACCACGTAGTATCATCGCTGGGTCTTCGAAGACACAGGCGCCGGATATGACTGGCCATGATGGCGACTCCCTCAAAACTGACGTGAAGTCCATCGGCAGCTAGTACCCGTGCCGCCGGGAGCCACTCCAAGCTATGGTCCAGGTAGAATGTAGTCCGGGAACGGCGGCAGAAGTTACGGAGCAGTTGATTGAAGCGGCAAGCTTCCTGATTGCAGCGGGTCACCAGGGAACGGTTTCGGCCGCCACGACGGCGATCAGTGCTCCTAGGGAGAATTAGGCTGGCGTACACGCGCGACACTTGGGGCCGCTTCCTGGTGATCGCGTCAAGCAGGGAGCGGTATTCTTCGAACACGGCCGTCGCCTTTTTTGAAGGAAGGTCATTGGTGCCCACATTTAGAATAACAGTCTTGGCACTGTCTGGGATGGAGTCTAGAAGGTCGTGCACATCGCTGACGCATGCACCACACTGTGTCACGAAGGCAGGGGTTCCTATGCGGTTGGGATCAAAATGCTAGAAGAGGTGCTTCGTTTGCGAATCGCCGATGATTACTGTTGAAGTCGTGGTCTTGGGGTATCTCCACACAATGCTTTTGGACGTCGTCGGTGCTGGTGCCATGGTGAGTATACGGTCGAACAAAAGAAGTTTCCAATGGTCCAGAAAAAATATCAAAAAGTAGAGTCCGACGCAAGTCTCAAAAAACAAAAAAGAACATGTTTACTAACGTTTCGACTGGTGGTCCAGTCTTCATCGGAGTAACATTTACAGTACACTGCAGAACGCTTTTATAAGTGCGTGTGGAGAGAGGAGGAAGTTGCGCTACAATGCGCCCTCTTTGAAAGAAATCATACGTCATCATTCAGCAAAACAAGAAAAAACGCAAGACATACACATGAGAGGGAATGCACTGCCCTCCCTCTTTTTTGGGAGAAAAGGTGCGCTACAATGCGCCCTGTTTAAAAGTAGTTATTGGCAGCAAAACAAGCAAAACAAGAAAAAACGCAAGACATACACATGAGAGGGAATGCACTGCCCTCCCTCTTTTTTGGGAGAAAAGGTGCGCTACAATGCGCCCTGTTTAGAAATAATTATTGGCAGGTGGTACAACAAAGAGAAAAGAAAAATGCAAAGGGGCGTCTAGGAAGGAGGTATATTGGCGCCTCTCCTCATAGGAATTAACAGAAGAAGCGGGGGCGGGGAAGAGAAAGGAGTAAAGGCGGCAGAACGAGATAAGGAAGTGGGGAACGCGCGTCAGCACGTCATCGCTTTTCGTCTTAGGAATGTGTCAACAGAAGAAGCGGGGTGAAAGCGGCGGAACGAGATAAGGAACTGGGGAGCACGCGTCAGCGCGCCTTCGCTTTTCGTCTTAGGAATGTGTCACGTGAAGCCGGCGCTATGTGGCTAAGCCGGCGCTAAGAGGCTAATTGAGTGAACCTGGAGGGATAAAGCCGGCGCTGGTATGCCTAAAAAGAGGATTGGTCACGCAAGAAGCGAACGGAAGAAAGGCGAGTAATTATTGTGGCAAACATGTCAACGCGCCCACGCCTTCGTTCAGCCCAGAGGATGCGGTTTTGAACTTAAATATGAGATATGATTCGCGAACTTCGCGTGCGTGGTTGCTGTTGAAATTGGATTCAATTATTGTTACCTTCAAATTATTAAATGAATGACCCGGGATTCCGACGTGACGGGACAAAGGAAGGTTAGGAAGAGACTTGGCGTGTGCCCTATGATTGTTGAACCTTAATCTAAAAGCGTTCGCCGTCTGGCCAATATATTGCAGGTGGCAGGTATTGCACTCGAGCAGGTAAACTACGTTGGCGCTGTCACAGTTAAAATTTCCCTTCAGTTTTACAGAGAAGTGCGAGGCGGTGCTAGAGGCGGTTTTTGTTTTCGTCATGTGGGGGCATACCTGACAACGAGGCTTGTTGCAGGGCCCACAACCGGTCACTGGTGAATGGCTGAGCCTCGAAGATGTCAGAATGTCGCGCAGGTTTTTGTTTCGCCTATAGACAACACGTGGTGGTTCGGAAAATATAGATGCTAGTCGAGGACTTTGATTTAATATGTTGCGATGCTTTCGAAGTATGCCAGAAACATTCGGCACAGATGCGGAGTGAGTGAGAACTAGGTTACTTGAAGGGCGTCGGTCGGCTGGCTTCCTCGAGTTAAGGAGTTCATTGCGGCTCAGCGCTCCTGCTCGGCGAATGGAATCGTCAATTAATTGGAGCGGGTACTTTTGTTTGAGCAGATCGTCTTTTAGTCCCTCACAGTAGGAAAGAAAATCTGTTTCCTTGGAGCATATCCGGCGGAAGCGGTGCGCTTGACTGTAGGGTATGCCCGTTTTCCAGTGCTTAATGTGACTACTTTGAAAATGCAAATATTGATGGGAGTCCGTCGGTTTTCGGTAAAGGGTGGTCTCTAATTTGTTCTGCGAGACAGATACCGTCACGTCGAGGAAGTTGATGCTGGTAGCGGAAAACTGGTGTGAGAAAGAAATGTTAGGGTGGACCGCGTTAAACTGGGCTATAAATCTTAGGAGATTGGATTCTCCGTGTGGCCAAATCAGAAAGACATCATCGATGAAGCGCTTGTAAAAAAATGGCTTCAAGTCGATGCTTGCAAGAAACTCCTCCTCGAGGACTGCCATGAAAATATTTGCATAATTTGGCCCTATCCTTGTGCCCATGGATGTACCACTGACTTGAACATAGTGTTTGCCATTGAACTCGAAATTGTTTAGCTCAAGAATCAATCTCAGTAATAAGACCAATGTGGAATTCTCGACGGGCTTAGGCTCCCGTGATTCACTGTAAGCGTGGATCACCGCTTGTATTCCATCAGAGTGGGGAATATTGGTATATAGTGACGTGACGTCCATGGTGACAAGCAGACAGCCACTGGGAATCTCAAGGTCTAATATTTCAGAGAGAAAGTGGTTGGTATCTCGTATGTATGAAGGAAAGTTAGGGGGAATTTTGTTGATTAAGTTGTCGACATAGAGGGAAATATTTTCGGTAACCGTGCCTATGCCAGATACGATTGGGCGACCAGGGACATGTGCCTTGTGAATTTTGGGCAAAAGGTATAACCTGCCTGCTATTGGGCTGAGTGGTATGAGAGAACGCACCGTCGTTTTGTCTATTTCTTTGGCCTCCAGTAGTGCTTCGAGGTTTTCCTTGACAATTTCTTTATATTCAATAGTTGGATCAGATTGAAGAATTTTGTAAAAGGATGTGTCGGATAATTGTCGGTCTGCTTCTTTGATGTAATCATCTCGATTCATTATCACTATTGCTCCACCTTTATCAGCGGGCTTGATTACAATTTCGTGGCGACATGCCAACTTCTCAAGTGATTCTTTCTCTTTAATTGAAAGGTTGGGTCTAAAAGGCGTCTGCTTTTTATAGGCTTCAAGCACGTCATGTTGTACTGCTCTAATATATAGATCTAGACATTTATCGCGCTGAGTCGGTGGCGTCCAGTGCTTGGAGCTGGGTAAAGAGCCGGCATTGTCCGTGTTAGAGCGCCCATGAAAGAATTCACGCAATCTCATGTTGCGAGCGAAATTGTCTAAATCTTTAAGAAGCTGGAATTCGCTGAAACCTCCCGTTGCTGGACAAAAACTTAGGCCTTTGGATAGTGTGCGAACTTCGATCTCTGTCAGCACAACACTGGACAAGTTCACTAAATTACTGGTGGGGAAGTCACTCTTCTCGGTCATTTTAGAGGATGATGGCATAGGAGGGGGTAATTCAAAATGCTTCGGAGGAGGGACCATGTCGCGAGACATTTTTTTAGACTTCATCGTGGCTATTGAGGACTTTTTCTTGAGTTCAAAGACAGCTAGAGAATCAGATTCATGTTTGGTGAGAAGAGGCACCAAAGTCGATTCTTGCTCATGCACAGATTTAACTTCCGATTTGTAGTGATCTAAAACAATACTGGTTAATTCTAGAGATGCAGAAGTTAGGACATTTTTCCATCTAGCTTGGTTATGAGGGGACAATTCAGACGTAGCGGGTTCTAATTTCAACATGAGACCTTTCGGAACAGCAGATTCATTCAAATAGTGGGTGAGTGAGGTGACGTGCAATTCAAAGCGAATGCGTTTTTCTGCCAATTTTCTAGCATTTTGGAAGTTCCTAGACACGGTTAAAGGAGCAGATTTTCCAGTGTCTAAGGTGGGAAGTCAATTTTGGCGGTTGCTTGTTGAGGGCTCAGCATCGCTGCTCCGAAGGTTGTAGCGGAGGGGGCTTGGCTGGGGTCTGTGCGGAGCCGACGGCTGGGGTAGACGGCCCACGGCTGGAGCCGATGGCGTGTGTCTCTGTGGAACCGATGGCGTCCTATTAGGACGCCATGGCGTCCTAATGGACGCCATGGCGTCCTAACCGATGGCGTCCTAATAGGACGCCATCGGTTCCACAGAGACACACGCCATCGGCGTCCTAATGGACGCCATGGCGTCCTAACCGATGGCGTCCTAATAGGACGCCATCGGTTCCACAGAGACACACGCCATCGGCTCCAGCCGTGGGCCGTCTACCCCAGCCGTCGGCTCCGCACAGACCCCAGCCAAGCCCCCTCCGCTACAACCTTCGGAGCAGCGATGCTGAGCCCTCAACAAGCAACCGCCAAAATTGACTTCCCACCTTAGACACTGGTAAATCTGCTCCTTTAACCGTGTCTAGGAACTTCCAAAATGCAAGAAAATTGGCAGAAAAACGCATTCGCTTTGAATTGCACGTCACCTCACTCACCCACTATTTGAATGAATCTGCTGTTCCGAAAGGTCTCAGGTTGAAATTAGAACCCGCTACGTCTGAATTGTCCCCTCATAACCAAGCTAGATGGAAAAATGTCCTAACTTCTGCATCTCTAGAATTAACCAGTATTGTTTTAGATCACTACAAATCGGAAGTTAAATCTGTGCATGAGCAAGAATCGACTTTGGTGCCTCTTCTCACCAAACATGAATCTGATTCTCTAGCTGTCTTTGAACTCAAGAAAAAGTCCTCAATAGCCACGATGAAGTCTAAAAAAATGTCTCGCGACATGGTCCCTCCTCCGAAGCATTTTGAATTACCCCCTCCTATGCCATCATCCTCTAAAATGACGAGAAGAGTGACTTCCCCACCAGTAATTTAGTGAACTTGTCCAGTGTTGTGCTGACAGAGATCGAAGTTCGCACACTATCCAAAGGCCTAAGTTTTTGTCCAGCAACGGGAGGTTTCAGCGAATTCCAGCTTCTTAAAGATTTAGACAATTTCGCTCGCAACATGAGATTGCGTGAATTCTTTCATGGGCGCTCTAACACGGACAATGCCGGCTCTTTACCCAGCTCCAAGCACTGGACGCCACCGACTCAGCGCGATAAATGTCTAGATCTATATATTAGAGCAGTACAACATGACGTGCTTGAAGCCTATAAAAAGCAGACGCCTTTTAGACCCAACCTTTCAATTAAAGAGAAAGAATCACTTGAGAAGTTGGCATGTCGCCACGAAATTGTAATCAAGCCCGCTGATAAAGGTGGAGCAATAGTGATAATGAATCGAGATGATTACATCAAAGAAGCAGACCGACAATTATCCGACACATCCTTTTACAAAATTCTTCAATCTGATCCAACTATTGAATATAAAGAAATTGTCAAGGAAAACCTCGAAGCACTACTGGAGGCCAAAGAAATAGACAAAACGACGGTGCGTTCTCTCATACCACTCAGCCCAATAGCAGGCAGGTTCTACCTTTTGCCCAAAATTCACAAGGCACATGTCCCTGGTCGCCCAATCGTATCTGGCATAGGCACGGTTACCGAAAATATTTCCCTCTATGTCGACAACTTAATCAACAAAATTCCCCCTAACTTTCCTTCATACATACGAGATACCAACCACTTTCTCTCTGAAATATTAGACCTTGAGATTCCCAGTGGCTGTCTGCTTGTCACCAAGGACGTCACGTCACTATATACCAATATTCCCCACTCTGATGGAATACAAGCGGTGATCCACGCTTACAGTGAATCACGGGAGCCTAAGCCCGTCGAGAATTCCACATTGGTCTTATTACTGAGATTGATTCTTGAGCTAAACAATTTCGAGTTCAATGGCAAACACTATGTTCAAGTCAGTGGTACATCCATGGGCACAAGGATAGGGCCAAATTATGCAAATATTTTCATGGCAGTCCTCGAGGAGGAGTTTCTTGCAAGCATCGACTTGAAGCCATTTTTTTACAAGCGCTTCATCGATGATGTCTTTCTGATTTGGCCACACGGAGAATCCAATCTCCTAAGATTTATAGCCCAGTTTAACGCGGTCCACCCTAACATTTCTTTCTCACACCAGTTTTCCGCTACCAGCATCAACTTCCTCGACGTGACGGTATCTGTCTCGCAGAACAAATTAGAGACCACCCTTTACCGAAAACCGACGGACTCCCATCAATATTTGCATTTTCAAAGTAGTCACATTAAGCACTGGAAAACGGGCATACCCTACAGTCAAGCGCACCGCTTCCGCCGGATATGCTCCAAGGAAACAGATTTTCTTTCCAACTGTGAGGGACTAAAAGACGATCTGCTCAAACAAAAGTACCCGCTCCAATTAATTGACGATTCCATTCGCCGAGCAGGAGCGCTGAGCCGCAATGAACTCCTTAACTCGAGGAAGCCAGCCGACCGACGCCCTTCAAGTAACCTAGTTCTCACTCACTCCGCATCTGTGCCGAATGTTTCTGGCATACTTCGAAAGCATCGCAACATATTAAATCAAAGTCCTCGACTAGCATCTATATTTTCCGAACCACCACGTGTTGTCTATAGGCGAATCAAAAACCTGCGCGACATTCTGACATCTTCGAGGCTCAGCCATTCACCAGTGACCGGTTGTGGGCCCTGCAACAAGCCTCGTTGTCAGGTATGCCCCCACATGACGAAAACAAAAACCGCCTCTAGCACCGCCTCGCACTTCTCTGTAAAACTGAAGGAAATTTTAACTGTGACAGCGCCAACGTAGTTTACCTGCTCGAGTGCAATACCTGCCACCTGCAATATATTGGCCAGACGGCGAACGCTTTTAGATTAAGGTTCAACAATCATAGGGCACACGCCAAGTCTCTTCCTAACCTTCCTTTGTCCCGTCACGTCGAATCCCGGGTCATTCATTTAATAATTTGAAGGTAACAATAATTGAATCCAATTTCAACAGCAACCACGCACGCGAAGTTCGCGAATCATATCTCATATTTAAGTTCAAAACCGCATCCTCTGGGCTGAACGAAGGCGTGGGCGCGTTGACATGTTTGCCACAATAATTACTCGCCTTTCTTCCGTTCGCTTCTTGCGTGACCATCCTCTTTTTAGAATACCAGCGCCGGCTTTATCCCTCCAGGTTCACTCAATTAGCCTCTTAGCGCCGGCTTAGCCACATAGCGCCGGCTTCACGTGACACATTCCTAAGACGAAAAGCGAAGGCGCGCTGACGCGTGCTCCCCAGTTCCTTATCTCGTTCCGCCGCTTTCACCCGCTTCTTCTGTTGACACATTCCTAAGACGAAAAGCGATGACGTGCTGACGCGCGTTCCCCACTTGCTTATCTCGTTCTGCCGCCTTTACTCCTTTCTCTTCCCCGCCCCCGCTTCTTCTGTTAATTCCTATGAGGAGAGGCGCCAATTTACCTCCTTCCTAGACGCCCCTTTGCATTTTTCTTTTCTCTTTGTTGTACCACCTGCCAATAATTATTTCTAAACAGGGCGCATTGTAGCGCACCTTTTCTCCCAAAAAGAGGGAGGGCAGTGCATTCCCTCTCATGTGTATGTCTTGCGTTTTTTCTTGTTTTGCTTGTTTTGCTGCCAATTACTACTTTTAAACAGGGCGCATTGTAGCGCACCTTTTCTCCCAAAAAAGAGGGAGGGCAGTGCATTCCCTCTCATGTGTATGTCTTGCGTTTTTTCTTGTTTTGCTGATTGATGACGTATGATTTCTTTCAAAGAGGGCGCATTGTAGCGCAACTTCCTCCTCTCTCCACACGCACCTATCAAAGCGTTCTGCAGTGTACTGTAAATGTTACTCCGATGAAGACTGGACCACCAGTCGAAACGTTAGTAAACATGTTCTTTTTGTTTTTTGAGACTTGCGTCGGACTCTACTTTTTGATATTTTTTCTGGACCATTGGAAACTTCTTTTGTTCGACGTATATATATATATATTATATATATATATATATATATATATATATATATATATATATATATATATATATATATATCTATTCAGAGGCTCTGTGAGTCGCCAGGCGGGAGTCTTTATTCGTGCGGTCACAGCGCCACGAAGGCCCAGCAAGAAAGGCGATGTCGATGACACTGTCGCCGCCGAGATGAAGATGATGCGATGATGAAAGGGTGCACACCCAGACGAGGGCGATATATATATACACATATATATATATATATATATATATATATATATATATATATATATATATATATATATATATATATATATAGCGAATCAGAAAATGGGCAATGAAGGGCTCGGTAAAATAAGACAGAACATAAAGGTTGGCAGTCAAGAAAACATCCTAAAGCAAAGGGGAGGTTGTGGTGTATCATAGAAACAGATGCAGAAACGATGAGGCTGTGCGGATAACTAAGCTTCGCAGGTTATCCTAGTGGGGGATTGACGCCACTTGAAAGTCAGCCTCGATCACAGTTGAGCACACACCTCTTCGGCCACATTGGTGCGCCTGAAACGGCCACTCTCTCTATTACAATATATATGTATATATATATATATAAATATATATATATATATGAAAATATATATATATATATATATATATACATATATATATATATATATATAAGGGTTGGCAGTCAAGAAAACCTCGTAAAGCTAAGAGGAGGTTGTGGTGGGTCATAGAAAGAGATGAAGAATTGTTTGAGTCGAAAAGAAAGTGGTGAAAAAATGCCTGCCGGGTGGGATCCGAACCCACGACCTCCAGAATACCGGTCTGATGCACGGAGCCCCTCATTTCCTATATATGTATATATATATACTATATAATATATATATATATATATATATATATATATATATATATATATATATATATATATATATATATATATATATTTATATATATATATATATATATATATATATATATATATATATATATATATATATATATATATATATATATATATATATATATATATATATATATATATATATATATATATATAGATGTAGCAATCTAGAGAAAGATAAAACTCACAAAGCGCGCAGAAATAGTATAAGTGAAGAGTCGGATACACAGCAGAACAATAACAAACAAGGTTTACTTACGTAGCGGCAACGGCACTTGCCTTCATCAGAGTACAGTTACATGATTTTGCTGTCACAAACATTTGGAACACATTTCTTATATAGCTTTGCAGAAAACTGTGAGAAGGAGCGGAAGATGTTTCGGAAACGGAGAGTATGCAGGCAGTCGGGCTACGACTATGTTACAACAACAACATCAACAAAAAAAGAGGGGGGGGGGGGCGGATCGAGAGAGAGAAAGAGGTCGTGTTAACAGAGCAGCCTTCAAGGTTGCACAATGACGGGGCAAGGCATGCGGCGTGGCTGCAAGTTCACACAATGCGGGAAACTGGACAATCGCGGTTTCAAAAGAAAGGGAAGAGTATATAGTAAAGTATTCAGTGGCTGGGGAGACTGGTTGGGGCGGAAGCGAAGATGGGTGTGCCCCCCCCGGATAAAGAGAATACATACGGGGCACAAAAGAACATTTCACAGAAGCTGGCAAATGAACCGGAAATAGGTAGGCTCACAATGGGTTCAACATGAATAGATCACAAAGGGTTACACATTCCTAAATGGTGGTTGGAACGAGGCGTAATTCCCCAGGACAAACGGCATTGTTGAGCCGCATTAGGCTAATAAAGCTGCTGTATTTGGAGAGTTTCTGCGAATTCTGATGGGAAAATCAAGGGTAGGAATAATGGACATGGTTATAAAAATTATGAGGCCGCAAATTTTATTCGAGGGATAAGCACGTTAGTTTTCCCTAACTTTCATTAATCCCAAGTGTGGCTGACCCAAACTTATAAATGAGATAAAATTCCCGAACCTCGCCGTCATGGTGCATTTTGAAGGCGGATTCTAAAACTGTTGGTTTAAGATGTTCAAATGCATGCCCGGGACTCTTGACATGTCTTGACAGGGGCAAATAGGGGCAGCTTTTTGCATGAGAGCGGTGATTATTGAACCGTATGTGGAAGGGCGTTTCAGTTTGGCCGAAATATTGTTGCCTATAAACAGTGCACTCTAGAAGGTATACGACATTAGCGGAGTCAGAGTTAAAGTTACCTTTTATATTTACGTAGTAGTCTGAAGCCGTGCTGGTGGCGCGCTGTGTAGTGGTCATGTGTGGCATACTTTACATCGGGGTTTATTACAGGGCATGCAGCCAGTAGTTTCCGTCGGTTGATACGAGAGTTAGTAAGAAAGTCGCCTAAATTCTTATTACGCCGGTTGACAACACGTGGTGGTTCAGGGAATATGCTTTTTAAGCGGTCACTCTGCATGAGGATATTGTGATGTTGCTTAAGTACGTTTGACACTCTTGGAGCGGAGGATGAGTGGGTTAAAACAAAGTTAGTTTGCAGGTTACCGTTCGGGGCTTTTTTCTGACATATTATGTTACTGTCTACTTGGTTGGCTCGCACAATAGCGTCGTCGATGACTTTTTCCTGGTATTTTTTATTCAGGAGGGCGGCCTTGAGTTCTGGACAGTTTGAGTCAAAGTCGGCCTGGTTTGAGCAAATTCTCCTAAATCGGAGGGCTTGGCTGAAAGGTATTGCTGTCTTGCAGTGTCTGACATGGCTACTTCGGAAGTGCAAATACTGCCGCGTGTCTGTCGGTTTCTATACAATTTAGTTTGAAGCCGACCTTGCGAGGTAGTAACGGTGACGTCTAAAAAGTTTTCACTGTGTTCCGAATAGGAATGAGCAAGGGAAATACTAGGATTGGCTAGGTTAAATGCCTCAATGAAGGTAAGAGCTCCGCCTCACCGTGTTGCCAGATCATGAGTATGTCTTCAATATACATTTTATAGTACAATGGCTTTAAATTTTGAGTGTAAAAAAAGTTTGATTCAAGGTGAGCCATAAAGATATTTGCGTAGTTAGGTCCGATTCGAGTTCCAATTGACGTTCCGCTGACTTGCACCTATTGAACTTCATCGAACCAAAATGGTTAAGTTCAAGAATAAGCCTAAGGAAGGTTTGGAGAGCAGAAGAATCGATAGATTTGTCGCACGATGACTGCTCATACGCAAGGATACAGCGGCGATGCCATCTTCATGGGGGATGTTAGTGTACAGTGACTCAACATCGAGGGTGACTAGAAGGCAGTTATCAGGAAATTCAGTGTTTCAAATGTCTGACAGAAAGTCATTGGTATCCTTAATGAAAGAGGGAAAGCTGGGCGGAATGTCGCTAATGAGATTATCCACGAG